>NW_026293224.1:0-144935 GCF_026419915.1 Harpia harpyja | reverse complement strand
ATCTGGGCTTTCCCAGGGAAGCAACATCTCATGGCGCTCGTTCCGCGGCAGAGTATGCTGCCGAAAAGGCAAACGTCCGGCTCCTTCTCCCACAGGGAAGGGCCCAGCCCTGAAAGCTGTTGCTGATCTTCACCTAACCTTGGTGCCCTATCTACAGGCACAACAGCACTGGGGATTTGTGCTTTCCCAGAGACGCAACATCTCATTGCGCTCGGCCGCGGCAGAGCGTCTTGCCAAAAAGGCAAACGTCCGGCTCCGTCTCCCACAGGGAAGGGCCCAGCCCTGAAAGCTGTTGCTGCTCTTCACGGTGCCTTGGCGCCCTATCTACAGGCACAACAGCACTGGTTATCTGGGCTTTCCTAGGGAAGCAACATCTCATGGCGCTCGGACGCGTCAGAGCCTCTTGCCGAAAAGGCAAACATCCGGCTCCTTCTGCCACAGGGAAACGCCCAGCCCTGAAAGCTGTTGCTGCTCTTCACGGTGCCTTGGCACCCTATCTACAGGCACAACTGAACTGGGGATCTGGGCTTTTCCCAGAGACGCAACATCTCATGGCGCTCGGCCGCGGCAGAGCCTCTTGCCGAAAAGGCAAACGTCCGGCTCCTTCTCCCACAGGGAAGGGCCCAGCCCTGAAAGCTCTTGCTGCTCTTCACGGTGCCTTGGCACCCTATCTACAGGCACAACAGCACTGGGGATCTGTGCTTTCCCAGAGATGCAACATCTCATGGCGCTCGGGTCGCGGCAAGACACTTGCCAAAAAGTCAAACGTCCGGCTCCTTCTCCCACAGGGAAGGTCCCAGCCCTGAAAGCTGTTCCTGCTCTTCACGGTGCCTTGGCGCCCTATCTACAGGCACAACAGAACTGGGGATCTGGGCTTTCCCAGTGACGCAACATCTCATGGCGCTCGTCCGCGGCAGAGCCTGCTGCCGAAAAGGCAAACGTCCGGCTCCCTCAGCCATAGGGAAACGCCCAGCCCTGAAGTTGTAGCTGCTCTTCACGGTGTCTTGGTGCCCTATCTACAGGACAACAGCACTGGGGATATGTGCTATCCCAGAGACGCAACATCTCATGGCGCTCGGCCGCGGCAGAGCCTCTTGCCGAAAAGGCAAACGTCCAGCTCATTCTGCCACAGGGAAACACCCAGCCCTGAAAGCTGTTGCTGCTCTTCACGGAGCCTTGGCGCCCTATCTACATGCACAACAGCACTGGGGATATGGGCTTTCCCAGAGACGCAACATCTCATGGCGCTCGGGCCGCGGCAGAGCCTCTTGCCGAAAAGGCAAACGTCCGGCTCCTTCTCCCACAGGGAAGGGCCCAGCCCTGAAAGCTGTTCCTGCTCTTCACGGTGCCTTGGCGCCCTATCTACAGGCAGAACAGAACTGGCGATCTGGACTTTCCCAGTGACGCAACATCTCATGGCGCTCGTTCGCGGCAGAGTATGCTGCCAAAAAGGCAAACGTCCGGCTCCTTCTCCCACAGGGAAGGGCCCAGCCTTGACAGCTGTTGCTGATCTTCACCTAACCTTGGTTCCCTATCTACAGGCACAACAGCACTGGGGATTTGTGCTTTCCCAGAGAAGCAACATCTCATGGCGCTCGGCCGCGGCAGAGCCTCTTGCCGAAAAGGCAAACGTCCGGCTCCTTCTGCCACAGGGAAGGGCCCAGCCCTGAAAGCTGTTGCTGCTCTTCACGGTGCCTTGGCGCCCTATCTACAGGCACAACAGCACTGGTTATCTGGGCTTTCCTAGGGAAGCAACATCTCATGGCGCTCGGACGCGTCAGAGCCTCTTGCCGAAAAGGCAAACATCCGGCTCCTTCTGCCACAGGGAAACGCCCAGCCCTGAAAGCTGTTGCTGCTCTTCACGCTGCCTTGGCACCCTATCTACAGGCACAACAGCACTGGGGATCTGGGCTTTCCCAGAGACGCAACATCTCATGGAGCTCTGCCGCGGCAGAGCCTCTTGCCGAAAAGGCAAACTTCCGGCTCCTTCTCCCACAAGGAAGGGCCCAGCCCTGAAAGCTGTTGCTGCTCTTCACGGTGCCTTGGCACCCTATCTACAGGCACAACTGAACTGGGGATCTGGGCTTTCCCAGAGACGCAACATCTCATGGCGCTCGGCCGCGGCAGAGCCTCTTGCCGAAAAGGCAAACGTCCGGCTCCTTCTCCCACAGGGAAGGGCCCAGCCCTGAAAGCTCTTGCTGCTCTTCACGGTGCCTTGGCACCCTATCTACAGGCACAACAGCACTGGGGATCTGTGCTTTCCCAGAGATGCAACATCTCATGGCGCTCGGGCCGCGGCAGAGCCTCTTGCCGAAAAGGCAAACGTCCGGCTCCTTCTCCCACAGGGAAGGGCCCAGCCCTGAAAGCTCTTGCTGCTCTTCACGGTGCCTTGGCACCCTATCTACAGGCACAACAGCACTGGGGATCTGGGCTTTCCAGAGACACAACATATCATGGCGCTCAGCCGCGGCAGAGAGTCTTGCCAAAAAGGCAAACGTCCGGCTCCTTCTCCCACATGGAAGGGCCCAGCCCTGAAAGCTGTTGCTGCTCTTCACGGTGCCTTGGCACCCTATCTACAGGCACAACAGCACTGGGGATCTGGGCTTTCCCAGAGACACAACATATCATGGCGCTCAGCCGCGGCAGAGCGTCTTGCCAAAAAGGCAAACGTCCGGCTCCTTCTCCCACATGGAAGGGCCCAGCCCTGAAAGCTGTTGCTGCTCTTCACGGTGCCTTGGCACCCTATCTACAGGCACAACAGCACTGGGGATCTGGGCTTTCCAGAGACGCAACATCTCCTGGCGCTCGGCCGCGGCAGAGCCTCTTGACTAATAGGCAAACGTCCGGCTCCTTCTCCCACAGGATAGGGCCCAGCCCTGAAAGCTGTTGCTGCTCTTCACGGTGCCTTGGCGCCCTATCTACAGGCAGAACAGCACTGGGCATCTGTGCTCTCCCAGAGACGCAACATCTCATGGCGCTCGGTCACGGCAAGACACTTGCCAAAAAGTCAAACGTCCGGCTCCTTCTCCCACAGGGAAGGTCCCAGCCCTGAAAGCTGTTCCTGCTCTTCACGGTGCCTTGGCGCCCTATCTACAGGCACAACAGAACTGGGGATCTGGGCTTTCCCAGTGACGCAACATCTCATGGCGCTCGTCCGCGGCAGAGCCTGCTGCCGAAAAGGCAAACGTCCGGCTCCCTCAGCCATAGGGAAACGCCCAGCCCTGAAGTTGTAGCTGCTCTTCACGGTGCCTTGGTGCCCTATCTACAGGGACAACAGCACTGGGGATCTGGGGATTTCCCAGAGACGCAACATCTCATGGCGCTCGGCCGCGGCTAGAGCCTCTTGCCGAAAAGGCAAACGTCCAGCTCCTTCTGCCACAGGGAAGGGCCCAGCCCTGAAAGCTGTTGCTGCTCTTCACGGTGCCTTGGCACCCTATCTACAGGCACAACAGCACTGGGGATCTGGGCTTTCCCAGAGACGCAACATCTCCTGGCGCTCGGCCCGCGGCAGAGCCTCTTGCCAAAAAGGCAAACATCCAGCTCATTCTGCCACAGGGAAACACCCAAGCCCTGAAAGCTGTTGCTGCTCTTCACGGAGCCTTGGCGCCCTATCTACATGCACAACAGCACTGGGGATCTGTGCTTTCCCAGAGACGCAACATCTCTTGGCGCTCGGCCCGCGGCAGAGCCTCTTGCCGAAAAGGCAAACGTCCGGCTCCTTCTCCCACTGGGAAGGGCCCAGCCCTGAAAGCTGTTCCTGCTCTTTACGGTGCCTTGGCGCCCTATCTACAGGCAGAACAGAACTGGCGATCTGGACTTTCCCAGTGACGCAACATCTCATGGCGCTCGTTCGCGGCAGAGTATGCTGCCAAAAAGGCAAACGTCCGGCTCCTTCTCCCACAGGGAAGGGCCCAGCCTTGACAGCTGTTGCTGATTCTTCACCTAACCTTGGTTCCCTATCTACAGGCACAACAGCACTGGGGATTTGTGCTTTCCCAGAGAAGCAACATCTCATGGCGCTCGGCCGCGGCAGAGCCTCTTGCCGAAAAGGCAAACGTCCGGCTCCTTCTGCCATAGGGAAACGCCCAGCCCTGAAGTTGTAGCTGCTCTTCACGGTGCCTTGGCGCCCTATGTACAGGCACAACACCACTGGGGATCTGGGCTTTCCCAGGGAAGCAACATCTCATGGCGCTCGGACGCGGCAGAGCCTCTTGCCGAAAAGGCAAACGTCCGGCTCCTTCTCCCACAGGGAAGGGCCCAGCCCTGAAAGCTGTTGCTGCTCTTCACGGTGCCTTGCCGCCCTATCTACAGGCACAACAGCACTGGTTATCTGGGCTTTCCCAGGGAAGCAACATCTCATGGCGCTCGGACGCGGCAGAGCCTCTTGCCGAAAAGGCAAACGTCCGGCTCCTTCTCCCACAGGGAAACGCCCAGCCCTGAAAGCTGTTGCTGCTCTTCACGGTGCCTTGGCACCCTATCTACACGCACAACAGCACTGGAGATCTGGGCTTTCCCAGAGACGCAACATCTCATGGCGCTCGGCCGCGGCAGAGCCTCTTGCCGAAAAGGCAAACGTCCGGCTCCTTCTCCCACAGGGAAGGACCCAGCCTTGACAGCTGTTGCTGATCTTCACCTAACCTTGGTTCCCTATCTACAGGCACAACAGCACTGGGGATTTGTGCTTTCCCAGAGAAGCAACATCTCATGGCGCTTGGCCGCGGCAGAGCCTCTTGCCAAAAAGGCAAACGTCCGGCTCCTTCTGCCATAGGGAAACACCCAGCCCTGAAAGCTGTTGCTGCTCTTCACGGTGCCTTGGCGCCCTATCTACATGCACAACACCACTGGGGATCTGGGCTTTCCCAGGGAAGCAACATCTCATGGCGCTCGGACGCGGCAGAGCCTCTTGCCGAAAAGGCAAACGTCCGGCTGCTTCTCCCACAGGGAAGGGCCCAGCCCTGAAAGCTGTTGCTGCTCTTCACGGTGCCTTGGCGCCCTATCTACAGGCACAACAGCACTGGTTATCTGGGCTTTCCCAGGGAAGCAACATCTCATGGCGCTCAGACGCGTCAGAGCCTCTTGCCGAAAAGGCAAACGTCCGGCTCCTTCTGCCACAGGGAAACGCCAGCCCTGAAAGCTGTTGCTGCTCTTCACGGTGCCTTGGCACCCTATCTACAGGCAAAACAGCACTGGAGATCTGGGCTTTCCCAGAGACGCAACATCTCATGGCGCTCGTTCGCGGCAGAGTATGCTGCCGAAAAGGCAAACGTCCGGCTCCTTCTCCCACAGGGAAGGTCCCAGCCTTGACAGCTGTTGCTGATCTTCACCTAACCTTGGTTCCCTATCTACAGGCACAACAGCACTGGGGATTTGTGCTTTCCCAGAGAAGCAACATCTCATGGCGCTCGGCCGCGGCAGAGCCTCTTGCCGAAAAGGCAAACGTCCGGCTCCTTCTGCCATAGGGAAACGCCCAGCCTGAAGTTGTAGCTGGTCTTCACGGTGCCTTGGCGCCCTATCTACAGGCACAACAGCACTGGGGATCTGGGCTTTCCCAGGGAAGCAACATCTCATGGCGCTCGGACGCGGCAGAGCCTCTTGCCGAAAAGGCAAACGTCCGGCTCCTTCTCCCACAGGGAAGGGCCCAGCCCTGAAAGCTGTTGCTGCTCTTCACGGTGCCTTGGCGCCCTATCTACAGGCACAACAGCACTGGTTATCTGGGCTTTCCTAGGGAAGCAACATCTCATGGCGCTCGGACGCGTCAGAGCCTCTTGCCAAAAAGGCAAACATCCAGCTCATTCTGCCACAGGGAAACGCCCAGCCCTGAAAGCTGTTGCTGCTCTTCACGCTGCCTTGGCACCCTATCTACAGGCACAACAGCACTGGGGATCTGGGCTTTCCCAGAGACGCAACATCTCCTGGCGCTCGGCCGCGGCAGAGCCTCTTGCCGAAAAGGCAAACGTCCGGCTCCTTCTCCCACAGGGAAGGGCCCAGCCCTGAAAGCTGTTCCTGCTCTTCACGGTGCCTTGGCGCCCTATCTACAGGCAGAACAGAACTGGCGATCTGGACTTTCCCAGTGACGCAAAATCTCATGGCGCTCGTTCGCGGCAGAGTATGCTGCCAAAAAGGCAAACGTCCGGCTCCTTCTCCCACAGGGAAGGGCCCAGCCTTGACAGCTGTTGCTGATCTTCACCTAACCTTGGTTCCCTATCTACAGGCACAACAGCACTGGGGATTTGTGCTTTCCCAGAGAAGCAACATCTCATGGCGCTCGGCCGCGGCAGAGCCTCTTGCCGAAAAGGGCAAACGTCCGGCTCCTTCTCCCACTGGGAAGGGCCCAGCCCTGAAAGCTGTTTCTGCTCTTCACGGTGCCTTGGCTCCCTATCTACAGGCAGAACAGCACTGGGCATCTGTGCTCTCCCAGAGACGCAACATCTCATGGCGCTCGGTCACGGCAAGACACTTGCCAAAAAGTCAAACGTCCGGCTCCTTCTCCCACAGGGAAGGTCCCAGCCCTGAAAGCTGTTCCTGCTCTTCACGGTGCCTTGGCGCCCTATCTACAGGCACAACAGAACTGGGGATCTGGGCTTTCCCAGTGACGCAACATCTCATGGCGCTCGTCCGCGGCAGAGCCTGCTGCCGAAAAGGCAAACGTCCGGCTCCCTCAGCCATAGGGAAACGCCCAGCCCTGAAGTTGTAGCTGCTCTTCACGGTGCCTTGGTGCCCTATCTACAGGGACAACAGCACTGGGGATCTGGGATTTCCCAGAGACGCAACATCTCATGGCGCTCGGCCGCGGCAGAGCCTCTTGCCGAAAAGGCAAACGTCCAGCTCCTTCTGCCACAGGGAAGGGCCCAGCCCTGAAAGCTGTTGCTGCTCTTCACGGTGCCTTGGCACCCTATCTACAGGCACAACAGCACTGGGGATCTGGGCTTTCCCAGAGACGCAACATCTCCTGGCGCTCGGCCGCGGCAGAGCCTCTTGCCAAAAAGGCAAACATCCAGCTCATTCTGCCACAGGGAAACACCCAGCCCTGAAAGCTGTTGCTGCTCTTCACGGAGCCTTGGCGCCCTATCTACATGCACAACAGCACTGGGGATCTGTGCTTTCCCAGAGACGCAACATCTCTTGGCGCTCGGCCGCGGCAGAGCCTCTTGCCGAAAAGGCAAACGTCCGGCTCCTTCTCCCACAGGGAAGGGCCCAGCCCTGAAAGCTGTTCCTGCTCTTTACGGTGCCTTGGCGCCCTATCTACAGGCAGAACAGAACTGGCGATCTGGACTTTCCCAGTGACGCAACATCTCATGGCGCTCGTTCGCGGCAGAGTATGCTGCCAAAAAGGCAAACGTCCGGCTCCTTCTCCCACAGGGAAGGGCCCAGCCTTGACAGCTGTTGCTGATCTTCACCTAACCTTGGTTCCCTATCTACAGGCACAACAGCACTGGGGATTTGTGCTTTCCCAGAGAAGCAACATCTCATGGCGCTCGGCCGCGGCAGAGCCTCTTGCCGAAAAGGCAAACGTCCGGCTCCTTCTGCCATAGGGAAACGCCCAGCCCTGAAGTTGTAGCTGCTCTTCACGGTGCCTTGGCGCCCTATGTACAGGCACAACACCACTGGGGATCTGGGCTTTCCCAGGGAAGCAACATCTCATGGCGCTCGGACGCGGCAGAGCCTCTTGCCGAAAAGGCAAACGTCCGGCTCCTTCTGCCACAGGGAAGGGCCCAGCCCTGAAAGCTGTTGCTGCTCTTCACGGTGCCTTGCCGCCCTATCTACAGGCACAACAGCACTGGTTATCTGGGCTTTCCCAGGGAAGCAACATCTCATGGCGCTCGGACGCGGCAGAGCCTCTTGCCGAAAAGGCAAACGTCCGGCTCCTTCTCCCACAGGGAAACGCCCAGCCCTGAAAGCTGTTGCTGCTCTTCACGGTGCCTTGGCACCCTATCTACACGCACAACAGCACTGGAGATCTGGGCTTTCCCAGAGACGCAACATCTCATGGCGCTCGGCCCGCGGCAGAGCCTCTTGCCGAAAAGGCAAACGTCCGGCTCCTTCTCCCACAGGGAAGGACGCAGCCTTGACAGCTGTTGCTGATCTTCACCTAACCTTGGTTCCCTATCTACAGGCACAACAGCACTGGGGATTTGTGCTTTCCCAGAGAAGCAACATCTCATGGCGCTTGGCCGCGGCAGAGCCTCTTGCCAAAAAGGCAAACGTCCGGCTCCTTCTGCCATAGGGAAACGCCCAGCCCTGAAGTTGTAGCTGGTCT
Organism: Harpia harpyja; assembly: GCF_026419915.1. Taxonomy (NCBI): domain Eukaryota; kingdom Metazoa; phylum Chordata; class Aves; order Accipitriformes; family Accipitridae; genus Harpia; species Harpia harpyja. Next base: position 136,678 of record NW_026293224.1, on the reverse strand, counting down.
TCACGGTGCCTTGGCGCCCTATCTACATGCACAACACCACTGGGGATCTGGGCTTTCCCAGGGAAGCAACATCTCATGGCGCTCGGACGCGGGCAGAGCCTCTTGCCGAAAAGGCAAACGTCCGGCTGCTTCTGCCACAGGGAAGGGCCCAGCCCTGAAAGCTGTTGCTGCTCTTCACGGTGCCTTGGCGCCCTATCTACAGGCACAACAGCACTGGTTATCTGGGCTTTCCCAGGGAAGCAACATCTCATGGCGCTCAGACGCGTCAGAGCCTCTTGCCGAAAAGGCAAACGTCCGGCTCCTTCTGCCACAGGGAAACGCCCAGCCCTGAAAGCTGTTGCTGCTCTTCACGGTGCCTTGGCACCCTATCTACAGGCAAAACAGCACTGGAGATCTGGGCTTTCCCAGAGACGCAACATCTCATGGCGCTCGTTCGCGGCAGAGTATGCTGCCGAAAAGGCAAACGTCCGGCTCCTTCTCCCACAGGGAAGGTCCCAGCCTTGACAGCTGTTGCTGATCTTCACCTAACCTTGGTTCCCTATCTACAGGCACAACAGCACTGGGGATTTGTGCTTTCCCAGAGAAGCAACATCTCATGGCGCTCGGCCGCGGCAGAGCCTCTTGCCGAAAAGGCAAACGTCCGGCTCCTTCTGCCACTAGGGAAAGGGCCCAGCCCTTGAAGCTGTTGCTGCTCTTCACGGTGCCTTGGCACCCTATCTACAGGCACAACAGCACTGGGGATCTGGGCTTTCCAGAGACGCAACATCTCATGGCGCTTGGCCGCGGCAGAGCCTCTTGCCGAAAAGGCAAACGTCCGGCTCCTTCTGCCACATGGAAACACCCAGCCCTGAAAGCTGTTGCTGCTCTTCACTGTGCCTTGGCACCCTATCTACAGGCACAACAGCACTGGGGATCTGGGCTTTCCCAGAGACGCAACATCTCATGGCGCTCGGCCGCGGCAGAGCCTCTTGCCGAAAAGGCAAACGTTGGCTCCTTCTCCCACTGGGAAGGGCCCAGCCCTGAAAGCTGTTGCTGCTCTTCACGGTGCCTTGGCGCCCTATCTACAGGCACAACAGCACTGGGGATCTGGGCTTTCCCAGAGACGCAACATCTCATGGCGCTCGGCTGCGGCAGAGCCTCTTGCCGAAAAGGCAAACGTCCGGCTCCTTCTCCCACAGGGAAGGGCCCAGCCCTGAAAGCTGTTGCTGATCTTCACCTAACCTTGGTGCCCTATGTACTAGACACAACAGCACTGGGGATTTGTGCTTTCCCAGAGACGCAACATCACATGGCGCTCGGCCGCAGCAGAGCCTATTGCCGAAAAGGCAAACGTCCGGCTCCTTTTGCCACATGGAAACACCCAGCCCTGAAAGCTGTTGCTGCTCTTCACGGTGCCTTGGCACCCTATCTACAGGCACAACAGCACTGGGGATCTGGGCTTTCCCAGAGACGCAACATCTCATGGCGCTCGGCCGCGGCAGAGCCTCTTGCCGAAAAGGCAAACGTTGGCTCCATCTCCCACAGGGAAGGGCCCAGCCCTGAAAGCTCTTGCTGCTCTTCACGGTGCCTTGGCGCCCTATCTACAGGCACAACAGCACTGGGGATCTGGGCTTTCCCAGAGAAGCAACATCTCATGGCGTTCGGCCGCGGCAGAGCCTCTTGCCGAAAAGGCAAACATTGGCTCCTTCTCCCACAGGGAAGGGCCCAGCCCTGAAAGCTGTTGCTGCTCTTCACGGTGCCTTGGCGCCCTATCTACAGGCACAACAGCACTGGGGATCTGGGCTTTCCCAGAGACGCAACATCTCATGGCGCTCGGACGCGGCAGAGCCTCTTGCCGAAAAGGCAAACGTCCGGCTCCTTCTGCCACAGGGAAGGGCCCAGCCCTGAAAGCTCTTGCTGCTCTTCACGGTGCCTTGGCGCCCTATCTACAGGCACAACAGCCCTGGGGATCTGGGCTTTCCCAGAGAAGCAACATCTCATGGCGCTCGGCCGCGGCAGAGCCTCTTGCCGAATAGGCAAACTTTGGCTCCATCTCCCACAGGGAAGGGCCCAGCCCTGAAAGCTGTTGCTGCTCTTCACGGTGCCTTGGCGCCAATCTACAGGCACAATAGCCCTGGGGATCTGGGCTTTCCCAGAGACGCAACATCTCACGGCGCTCGGCCACAGCAGAGCCTCTTGCCGAAAAGGCAAACGTCCGGCTCCTTCTGCCACAGGGAAACACCCAGCCCTGAAAGCTGTTGCTGCTCTTCACGGTGCCTTGGCACCCTATCTACAGGCACAACAGCACTGGGGATTTGTGCTTTCCCAGGGGACGCAACATCTCATGGCGCTCGGCCGCGGCAGAGCCTCTTGCCGAAAAGGCAAACGTCCTGCTCCATCTGCCACAGGGAAACACCCAGCCCTGAAAGCTGTTGCTGCTCTTCACGGTGCCTTGGCGCCCTATCTACAGGCACAACAGCACTGGGGATCTGGGCTTTCCCAGAGAAGCAACATCTCATGGCGCTCGGCCGCGGCAGAGCCTCTTGACGAAAAGGCAAACATTGGCTCCTTCTCCCACAGGGAAGGGCCCAGCCCTGAAAGCTGTTGCTGCTCTTCACGGTGCCTTGGCGCCCTATCTACAGGCACAACAGCACTGGGGATCTGGGCTTTCCCAGAGACGCAACATCTCATGGCGCTCGGCTGCGGCAGAGCCTCTTGCCGAAAAGGCAAACGTCCGGCTCCTTCTCCCACTGGGAAGGGCCCAGCCCTGAAAGCTGTTGCTGCTCTTCACGGTGCCTTGGCGCCCTATCTACAGGCAAAACAGCACTGGGGATCTGGGCTTTCCCAGAGACGCAACATCTCATGGCGCTTGGCCGCGGCAGAGCCTCTTGCCGAAAAGGCAAACGTCCGGCTCCTTCTGCCACATGGAAACACCCAGCCCTGAAAGCTGTTGCTGCTCTTCACTGTGCCTTGGCACCCTATCTACAGGCACAACAGCACTGGGGATCTGGGCTTTCCCAGAGACGCAACATCTCATGGCGCTCGGCCGCGGCAGAGCCTCTTGCCGAAAAGGCAAACGTCTGGCTCCTTCTGCCACAGGGAAACACCCAGCCCTGAAAGCTGTTGCTGCTCTTCACGGTGCCTTGGCGCCCTATCTACAGGCACAACAGCACTGGGGATCTGGGCTTTCCCAGAGACGCAACATCTCATGGCGCATGGCCGCGGCAGAGCCTCTTGCCGAAAAGGCAAATGTCCGGCTCCGTCTGCCACAGGGAAGGGCCCAGCCCTTGAAGCTGTTGCTGCTCTTCACGGTGCCTTGGCACCCTATCTACAGGCACAACAGCACTGGGGATCTGGGCTTTCCCAGAGACGCAACATCTCATGGCGCTTGGCCGCGGCAGAGCCTCTTGCCGAAAAGGCAAACGTTGGCTACTTCTCCCACTGGGAAGGGCCCAGCCCTGAAAGCTCTTGCTGCTCTTCACGGTGCCTTGGCGCCCTATCTACAGGCACAACAGCACTGGGGATCTGGGCTTTCCCAGAGACGCAACATCTCATGGCGCTCGGCTGCGGCAGAGCCTCTTGCCGAAAAGGCAAACGTCCGGCTCCTTCTCCCACAGGGAAGGGCCCAGCCCTGAAAGCTGTTGCTGCTCTTCACGGTGCCTTGGCGCCCTATCTACAGGCACAACAGCACTGGGGATCTGGGCTTTCCCAGAGACGCAACATCTCATGGCGCTCGGCCGCGGCAGAGCCTCTTGCCGAATAGGCAAACGTTGGCTCCATCTCCCACAGGGAAGGGCCCAGCCCTGAAAGCTGTTGCTGCTCTTCACGGTGCCTTGGCGCCCTATCTACAGGCACAACAGCACTGGGGATCTGAGCTTTCCCAGAGACGCAACATCTCATGGCGCTCGGACGCGGCAGAGCCTCTTGCCGAAAAGGCAAACGTCCGGCTCCTTCTGCCACAGGGAAGGGCCCAGCCCTGAAAGCTGTTGCTGCTCTTCACGGTGCCTTGGCGCCCTATCTACAGGCACAACAGCACTGGGGATCTGGGCTTTCCCAGAGACGCAACATCTCATGGCGCTCGTTCGCGGCAGAGCCTCTTGCCGAAAAGGCAAACGTCCGGCTCCTTCTCCCACAGGGAAGGGCCCAGCCCTGAAAGCTGTTGCTGATCTTCACCTAACCTTGCTGCCCTATGTACTAGGCACAACATCACTGGGGATCTGGGCTATCCCAGAGACGCAACATCTCATGGCGCTCGGCCGCGGCAGAGCCTCTTGCCGAAAAGGCAAACGTCTGGCTCCTTCTGCCACAGGGAAACACCCAGCCCTGAAAGCTGTTGCTGCTCTTCACGGTGCCTTGGCGCCCTATCTACAGGCACAACAGCACTGGGGATCTGGGCTATCCCAGAGACGCAACATCTCATGGCGCATGGCCGCGGCAGAGCCTCTTGACGAAAGGGCAAATGTCCGGCTCCGTCTGCCACAGGGAAGGGCCCAGCCCTTGAAGATGTTGCTGCTCTTCACGGTGCCTTGGCACCCTATCTACAGGCACAACAGCACTGGGGATCTGGGCTTTCCCAGAGACGCAACATCTCATGGCGCTTGGCCGCGGCAGAGCCTCTTGCCGAAAAGACAAAAGTTGGCTCCTTCTCCCACTGGGAAGGGCCCAGCCCTGAAAGCTCTTGCTGCTCTTCACGGTGCCTTGGCGCCCTATCGACAGGCACAACAGCACTGGGGATCTGGGCTTTCCCAGAGACGCAACATCTCATGGCGCTCGGCTGCGGCAGAGCCTCTTGCCGAAAAGGCAAACGTCCGGCTCCTTCTCCCACAGGGAAGGGCCCAGCCCTGAAAGCTCTTGCTGATCTTCACCTAACCTTGGTGCCCTATGTACTAGGCACAACAGCACTGGGGATTTGTGCTTTCCAAGAGACGCAACATCACATGGCGCTCGGCCGCGGCAGAGCCTATTGCCGAAAAGGCAAACGTCCGGCTCCTTCTCCCACAGGGAAGGGCCCAGCCCTGAAAGCTGTTGCTGCTCTTCACGGTGCCTTGGCACCCTATCTACAGGCACAACAGCACTGGGGATCTGGGCTTTCCCAGAGACGCAACATCTCATGGCGCTCGGCCGCGGCAGAGCCTCTTGCCGAAAAGGCAAACGTCCGGCTCCTTCTGCCACATGGAAACACCCAGCCCTGAAAGCTGTTGCTGCTCTTCACGGTGCCTTGGAACCCTATCTACAGGCACAACAGCACTGGGGATCTGGGCTTTCCCAGAGACGCAACATCTCATGGCGCTCGGCCGCGGCAGAGCCTCTTGCCGAAAAGGCAAACGTCCGGCTCCTTCTGCCACAGGGAAACACCCAGCCCTGAAAGCTGTTGCTGCTCTTCACGGTGCCTTGGCGCCCTATCTACAGGCACAACAGCACTGGGGATCTGGGCTTTCCCAGAGACGCAACATCTCATGGCGCTCGGACGCGGCAGAGCCTCTTGCCGAAAAGGCAAACGTTGGCTCCATCTCCCACAGGGAAGGGCCCAGCCCTGAAAGCTGTTGCTGCTCTTCACGGTGCCTTGGCGCCCTATCTACAGGCAAAACAGCACTGGGGATCTGGGCTTTCCCAGAGACGCAACATCTCATGGCGCTTGGCCGCGGCAGAGCCTCTTGCCGAAAAGGCAAACGTCCGGCTCCTTCTGCCACATGGAAACACCCAGCCCTGAAAGCTGTTGCTGCTCTTCACTGTGCCTTGGCACCCTATCTACAGGCACAACAGCACTGGGGATCTGGGCTTTCCCAGAGACGCAACATCTCATGGCGCTCGGCCGCGGCAGAGCCTCTTGCCGAAAAGGCAAACGTCTGGCTCCTTCTGCCACAGGGAAACACCCAGCCCTGAAAGCTGTTGCTGCTCTTCACGGTGCCTTGGCGCCCTATCTACAGGCACAACAGCACTGGGGATCTGGGCTATCCCAGAGACGCAACATCTCATGGCGCATGGCCGCGGCAGAGCCTCTTGACGAAAGGGAAAATGTCCGGCTCCGTCTGCCACAGGGAAGGGCCCAGCCCTTGAAGCTGTTGCTGCTCTTCACGGTGCCTTGGCACCCTATCTACAGGCACAACAGCACTGGGGATCTGGGCTTTCCCAGAGACGCAACATCTCATGGCGCTTGGCCGCGGCAGAGCCTCTTGCCGAAAAGGCAAACGTCCGGCTCCTTCTGCCACATGGAAACACCCAGCCCTGAAAGCTGTTGCTGCTCTTCACTGTGCCTTGGCACCCTATCTACAGGCACAACAGCACTGGGGATCTGGGCTTTCCCAGAGACGCAACATCTCATGGCGCTCGGCCGCGGCAGAGCCTCTTGCCGAAAAGGCAAACGTTGGCTCCTTCTCCCACTGGGAAGGGCCCAGCCCTGAAAGCTCTTGCTGCTCTTCACGGTGCCTTGGCGCCCTATCTACAGGCACAACAGCACTGGGGATCTGGGCTTTCCCAGAGACGCAACATCTCATGGCGCTCGGCTGCGGCAGAGCCTCTTGCCGAAAAGGCAAACGTCCGGCTCCTTCTCCCACAGGGAAGGGCCCAGCCCTGAAAGCTGTTGCTGATCTTCACCTAACCTTGGTGCCCTATGTACTAGACACAACAGCACTGGGGATTTGTGCTTTCCCAGAGACGCAACATCACATGGCGCTCGGCCGCAGCAGAGCCTATTGCCGAAAAGGCAAACGTCCGGCTCCTTTTGCCACATGGAAACACCCAGCCCTGAAAGCTGTTGCTGCTCTTCACGGTGCCTTGGCACCCTATCTACAGGCACAACAGCACTGGGGATCTGGGCTTTCCCAGAGACGCAACATCTCATGGCGCTCGGCCGCGGCAGAGCCTCTTGCCGAAAAGGCAAACGTTGGCTCCATCTCCCACAGGGAAGGGCCCAGCCCTGAAAGCTCTTGCTGCTCTTCACGGTGCCTTGGCGCCCTATCTACAGGCACAACAGCACTGGGGATCTGGGCTTTCCCAGAGACGCAACATCTCATGGCGCTCGGCCGCGGCAGAGCCTCTTGCCGAAAAGGCAAACGTCCGGCTCCTTCTCGCACTGGAAAGGGCCCAGCCCTGAAAGCTCTTGCTGCTCTTCACGGTGCCTTGGCGCCCTATCTACAGGCACAACAGCACTGGGGATCTGGGCTTTCCCAGAGAAGCAATATCTCATGGCGCACGTTCGCGGCAGAGCCTCTTGCCGAAAAGGCAAACGTCCGGCTCCTTCTCCCACAGGGAAGGGCCCAGCCCTGAAAGCTGTTGCTGATCTTCACGGTGCCTTGGTGCCCTATCTACAGGCACAACAGCCCTGGGGATCTGGGCTTTCCCAGAGAAGCAACATCTCATGGCGCTCGGCCGCGGCAGAGCCTCTTGCCGAATAGGCAAACTTTGGCTCCATCTCCCACAGGGAAGGGCCCAGCCCTGAAAGCTGTTGCTGCTCTTCACGGTGCCTTGGCGCCAATCTACAGGCACAATAGCCCTGGGGATCTGGGCTTTCCCAGAGACGCAACATCTCATGGCGCTCGGCCGCGGCAGAGCCTCTTGCCGAAAAGGCAAACGTCCGGCTCCTTCTGCCACAGGGAAACACCCAGCCCTGAAAGCTGTTGCTGCTCTTCACGGTGCCTTGGCACCCTATCTACAGGCACAACAGCACTGGGGATCTGGGCTTTCCCAGAGACGCAACATCTCATGGCGCTCGGCCGCGGCAGAGCCTCTTGCCGAAAAGGCAAACATTGGCTCCTTCTCCCACAGGGAAGGGCCCAGCCCTGAAAGCTGTTGCTGCTCTTCACGGTGCCTTGGCGCCCTATCTACAGGCACAACAGCACTGGGGATCTGGGCTTTCCCAGAGACGCAACATCTCATGGCGCTCGGACGCGGCCGAGCCTCTTGCCGAAAAGGCAAACGTCCGGCTCCTTCTGCCACAGGGAAACACCCAGCCCTGAAAGCTCTTGCTGCTCTTCACGGTGCCTTGGCGCCCTATCTACAGGCACAACAGCACTGGGAATCTGGGCTTTCCCAGAGACGCAACATCTCATGGCGCTCGGACGCGGCAGAGCCTCTTGCCGAAAAGGCAAACGTTGGCTCCATCTCCCACAGGGAAGGGCCCAGCCCTGAAAGCTGTTGCTGCTCTTCACGGTGCCTTGGCGCCCTATCTACAGGCAAAACAGCACTGGGGATCTGGGCTTTCCCAGAGACGCAACATCTCATGGCGCTCGGCCGCGGCAGAGCCTCTTGCCGAAAAGGCAAACGTCCGGCTCCTTCTGCCACATGGAAACACCCAGCCCTGAAAGCTGTTGCTGCTCTTCACTGTGCCTTGGCACCCTATCTACAGGCACAACAGCACTGGGGATCTGGGCTTTCCCAGAGACGCAACATCTCATGGCGCTCGGCCGCGGCAGAGCCTCTTGCCGAAAAGGCAAACGTCTGGCTCCTTCTGCCACAGGGAAACACCCAGCCCTGAAAGCTGTTGCTGCTCTTCACGGTGCCTTGGCGCCCTATCTACAGGCACAACAGCACTGGGGATCTGGGCTATCCCAGAGACGCAACATCTCATGGCGCATGGCCGCGGCAGAGCCTCTTGACGAAAGGGAAAATGTCCGGCTCCGTCTGCCACAGGGAAGGGCCCAGCCCTTGAAGCTGTTGCTGCTCTTCACGGTGCCTTGGCACCCTATCTACAGGCACAACAGCACTGGGGATCTGGGCTTTCCCAGAGACGCAACATCTCATGGCGCTTGGCCGCGGCAGAGCCTCTTGCCGAAAAGGCAAACGTCCGGCTCCTTCTGCCACATGGAAACACCCAGCCCTGAAAGCTGTTGCTGCTCTTCACTGTGCCTTGGCACCCTATCTACAGGCACAACAGCACTGGGGATCTGGGCTTTCCCAGAGACGCAACATCTCATGGCGCTCGGCCGCGGCAGAGCCTCTTGCCGAAAAGGCAAACGTTGGCTCCTTCTCCCACTGGGAAGGGCCCAGCCCTGAAAGCTCTTGCTGCTCTTCACGGTGCCTTGGCGCCCTATCTACAGGCACAACAGCACTGGGGATCTGGGCTTTCCCAGAGACGCAACATCTCATGGCGCTCGGCTGCGGCAGAGCCTCTTGCCGAAAAGGCAAACGTCCGGCTCCTTCTCCCACAGGGAAGGGCCCAGCCCTGAAAGCTGTTGCTGATCTTCACCTAACCTTGGTGCCCTATGTACTAGACACAACAGCACTGGGGATTTGTGCTTTCCCAGAGACGCAACATCACATGGCGCTCGACCGCAGCAGAGCCTATTGCCGAAAAGGCAAACGTCCGGCTCCTTTTGCCACATGGAAACACCCAGCCCTGAAAGCTGTTGCTGCTCTTCACGGTGCCTTGGCACCCTATCTACAGGCACAACAGCACTGGGGATCTGGGCTTTCCCAGAGACGCAACATCTCATGGCGCTCGGCCGCGGCAGAGCCTCTTGCCGAAAAGGCAAACGTTGGCTCCATCTCCCACAGGGAAGGGCCCAGCCCTGAAAGCTCTTGCTGCTCTTCACGGTGCCTTGGCACCCTATCTACAGGCACAACAGCACTGGGGATCTGGGCTTTCCCAGAGACGCAACATCTCATGGCGCTCGGCCGCGGCAGAGCCTCTTGCCGAAAAGGCAAACGTCCGGCTCCTTCTCGCACTGGAAAGGGCCCAGCCCTGAAAGCTCTTGCTGCTCTTCACGGTGCCTTGGCGCCCTATCTACAGGCACAACAGCACTGGGGATCTGGGCTTTCCCAGAGAAGCAATATCTCATGGCGCACGTTCGCGGCAGAGCCTCTTGCCGAAAAGGCAAACGTCCGGCTCCTTCTCCCACAGGGAAGGGCCCAGCCCTGAAAGCTGTTGCTGCTCTTCACGGTGCCTTGGCGCCAATCTACAGGCACAATAGCCCTGGGGATCTGGGCTTTCCCAGAGACGCAACATCTCATGGCGCTCGGCCGCGGCAGAGCCTCTTGCCGAAAAGGCAAACGTCCGGCTCCTTCTGCCACAGGGAAACACCCAGCCCTGAAAGCTGTTGCTGCTCTTCACGGTGCCTTGGCACCCTATCTACAGGCACAACAGCACTGGGGATCTGGGCTTTCCCAGAGACGCAACATCTCATGGCGCTCGGCCGCGGCAGAGCCTCTTGCCGAAAAGGCAAACGTCCGGCTCCTTCTGCCACAGGGAAACACCCAGCCCTGAAAGCTGTTGCTGCTCTTCACGGTGCCTTGGCACCCTATCTACAGGCACAACAGCACTGGGGATCTGGGCTTTCCCAGAGAAGCAACATCTCATGGCGCTCGGCCGCGGCAGAGCCTCTTGCCGAAAAGGCAAACATTGGCTCCTTCTCCCACAGGGAAGGGCCCAGCCCTGAAAGCTGTTGCTGCTCTTCACGGTGCCTTGGCGCCCTATCTACAGGCACAACAGCACTGGGGATCTGGGCTTTCCCAGAGACGCAACATCTCATGGCGCTCGGACGCGGCAGAGCCTCTTGCCGAAAAGGCAAACGTCCGGCTCCTTCTGCCACAGGGAAGGGCCCAGCCCTGAAAGCTCTTGCTGCTCTTCACGGTGCCTTGGCGCCCTATCTACAGGCACAACAGCCCTGGGGATCTGGGCTTTCCCAGAGAAGCAACATCTCATGGCGCTCGGCCGCGGCAGAGCCTCTTGCCGAATAGGCAAACTTTGGCTCCATCTCCCACAGGGAAGGGCCCAGCCCTGAAAGCTGTTGCTGCTCTTCACGGTGCCTTGGCGCCAATCTACAGGCACAATAGCCCTGGGGATCTGGGCTTTCCCAGAGACGCAACATCTCATGGCGCTCGGCTGCGGCAGAGCCTCTTGCCGAAAAGGCAAACGTCCGGCTCCTTCTCCCACAGGGAAGGGCCCAGCCCTGAAAGCTGTTGCTGCTCTTCACGGTGCCTTGGCGCCAATCTACAGGCACAATAGCCCTGGGGATCTGGGCTTTCCCAGAGACGCAACATCTCATGGCGCTCGGCCGCGGCAGAGCCTCTTGCCGAAAAGGCAAACGTCCGGCTCCTTCTCCCACAGGGAAGGGCCCAGCCCTGAAAGCTGTTGCTGCTCTTCACGGTGCCTTGGCGCCCTATCTACAGGCACAACAGCACTGGGGATCTGGGCTATCCCAGAGACGCAACATCTCATGGCGCATGGCCGCGGCAGAGCCTCTTGACGAAAGGGCAAATGTCCGGCTCCGTCTGCCACAGGGAAGGGCCCAGCCCTTGAAGCTGTTGCTGCTCTTCACGGTGCCTTGGCACCCTATCTACAGGCACAACAGCACTGGGGATCTGGGCTTTCCCAGAGACGCAACATCTCATGGCGCTTGGCCGCGGCAGAGCCTCTTGCCGAAAAGGCAAACGTTGGCTACTTCTCCCACTGGGAAGGGCCCAGACCTGAAAGCTGTTGCTGCTCTTCACGGTGCCTTGGCACCCTATCTACAGGCACAACAGCACTGGGGATCTGGGCTTTCCCAGAGACGCAACATCTCATGGCGCTCGGCTGCGGCATAGCCTCTTGCCGAAAAGGCAAACGTCCGGCTCCTTCTCCCACAGGGAAGGGCCCAGCCCTGAAAGCTGTTGCTGCTCTTCACGGTGCCTTGGCGCCCTATCGACAGGCACAACAGCACTGGGGATCTGGGCTTTCCCAGAGACGCAACATCTCATGGCGCTCGGCCGCGGCAGAGCCTCTTGCCGAATAGGCAAACGTTGGCTCCATCTCCCACAGGGAAGGGCCCAGCCCTGAAAGCTGTTGCTGCTCTTCACGGTGCCTTGGCGCCCTATCTACAGGCACAACAGCACTGGGGATCTGAGCTTTCCCAGAGACGCAACATCTCATGGCGCTCGGACGCGGCAGAGCCTCTTGCCGAAAAGGCAAACGTCCGGCTCCTTCTGCCACTGGGAAGGGCCCAGCCCTGAAAGCTCTTGCTGCTCTTCACGGTGCCTTGGCGCCCTATCTACAGGCACAACAGCACTGGGGATCTGGGCTTTCCCAGAGACGCAACATCTCATGGCGCTCGTTCGCGGCAGAGCCTCTTGCCGAAAAGGCAAACGTCCGGCTCCTTCTCCCACAGGGAAGGGCCCAGCCCTGAAAGCTGTTGCTGATCTTCACCTAACCTTGCTGCCCTATGTACTAGGCACAACATCACTGGGGATCTGGGCTATCCCAGAGACGCAACATCTCATGGCGCTCGGCCGCGGCAGAGCCTCTTGCCGAAAAGGCAAACGTCTGGCTCCTTCTGCCACAGGGAAACACCCAGCCCTGAAAGCTGTTGCTGCTCTTCACGGTGCCTTGGCGCCCTATCTACAGGCACAACAGCACTGGGGATCTGGGCTATCCCAGAGACGCAACATCTCATGGCGCATGGCCGCGGCAGAGCCTCTTGACGAAAGGGAAAATGTCCGGCTCCGTCTGCCACAGGGAAGGGCCCAGCCCTTGAAGCTGTTGCTGCTCTTCACGGTGCCTTGGCACCCTATCTACAGGCACAACAGCACTGGGGATCTGGGCTTTCCCAGAGACGCAACATCTCATGGCGCTTGGCCGCGGCAGAGCCTCTTGCCGAAAAGGCAAACGTTGGCTCCTTCTCCCACTGGGAAGGGCCCAGCCCTGAAAGCTCTTGCTGCTCTTCACCTAACCTTGGTGCCCTATCTACAGGCACAACAGCACTGGGGATCTGGGCTATCCCAGAGACGCAACATCTCATTGCGCTCGGCCGCGGCAGAGCCTCTTGCCGAAAAGGCAAACGTCCGGCTCCTTCTCCCACTGGAAAGGGCCCAGCCCTGAAAGCTCTTGCTGCTCTTCACGGTGCCTTGGCGCCCTATCTACAGGCACAACAGCCCTGGGGATCTGGGCTATCCCAGAGACGCAACATCTCACGGCGCTCGGCCACGGCAGAGCCTCTTGCCGAAAAGGCAAACGTCCGGCTCCTTCTCCCACTGGAAAGGGCCCAGCCCTGAAAGCTCTTGCTGCTCTTCACGGTGCCTTGGCGCCCTATCTACAGGCACAACAGCACTGGGGATCTGGGCTTTCCCAGAGAAGCAATATCTCATGGCGCACGTTCACGGCAGAGCCTCTTGCCGAAAAGGCAAACGTCCGGCTCCTTCTGCCACAGGGAAACACCCAGCCCTGAAAGCTGTTGCTGCTCTTCACGGTGCCTTGGTGCCCTATCTACAGGCACAACAGCACTGGGGATCTGTGCTTTCCCAGAGAAGCAACATCTCATGGCGCTCGGCCGCGGCAGAGCCTCTTGCCGAAAAGGCAAACATTGGCTCCTTCTCCCACAGGGAAGGGCCCAGCCCTGAAAGCTGTTGCTGCTCTTCACGGTGCCTTGGCGCCCTATCTACAGGCACAACAGCACTGGGGATCTGGGCTTTCCCAGAGACGCAACATCTCATGGCGCTCGGACGCGGCAGAGCCTCTTGCCGAAAAGGCAAACGTCCGGCTCCTTCTGCCACAGGGAAACACCCAGCCCTGAAAGCTGTTGCTGCTCTTCACGGTGCCTTGGCACCCTATCTACAGGCACAACAGCACTGGGGATTTGTGCTTTCCCAGAGACGCAACATCTCATGGCGCTCGGCCGCGGCAGAGCCTCTTGCCGAAAAGGCAAACATTGGCTCCTTCTCCCACAGGGAAGGGCCCAGCCCTGAAAGCTGTTGCTGCTCTTCACGGTGCCTTGGCGCCCTATCTACAGGCACAACAGCACTGGGGATCTGGGCTTTCCCAGAGACGCAACATCTCATGGCGCTCGGCTGCGGCAGAGCCTCTTGCCGAAAAGGCAAACGTCCGGCTCCTTCTCCCACAGGGAAGGGCCCAGCCCTGAAAGCTGTTGCTGCTCTTCACGGTGCCTTGGCGCCCTATCTACAGGCAAAACAGCACTGGGGATCTGGGCTTTCCCAGAGACGCAACATCTCATGGCGCTTGGCCGCGGCAGAGCCTCTTGCCGAAAAGGCAAACGTCCGGCTCCTTCTGCCACATGGAAACACCCAGCCCTGAGAGCTGTTGCTGCTCTTCACTGTGCCTTGGCACCCTATCTACAGGCACAACAGCACTGGGGATCTGGGCTTTCCCAGAGACGCAACATCTCATGGCGCTCGGCCGCGGCAGAGCCTCTTGCCGAAAAGGCAAACGTCTGGCTCCTTCTGCCACAGGGAAACACCCAGCCCTGAAAGCTGTTGCTGCTCTTCACGGTGCCTTGGCGCCCTATCTACAGGCACAACAGCACTGGGGATCTGGGCTATCCCAGAGACGCAACATCTCATGGCGCATGGCCGCGGCAGAGCCTCTTGACGAAAGGGCAAATGTCCGGCTCCGTCTGCCACAGGGAAGGGCCCAGCCCTTGAAGCTGTTGCTGCTCTTCACGGTGCCTTGGCACCCTATCTACAGGCACAACAGCACTGGGGATCTGGGCTTTCCCAGAGACGCAACATCTCATGGCGCTTGGCCGCGGCAGAGCCTCTTGCCGAAAAGGCAAACGTTGGCTACTTCTCCCACTGGGAAGGGCCCAGCCCTGAAAGCTCTTGCTGCTCTTCACGGTGCCTTGGCGCCCTATCTACAGGCACAACAGCACTGGGGATCTGGGCTTTCCCAGAGACGCAACATCTCATGGCGCTCGGCTGCGGCAGAGCCTCTTGCCGAAAAGGCAAACGTCCGGCTCCTTCTCCCACAGGGAAGGGCCCAGCCCTGAAAGCTGTTGCTGCTCTTCACGGTGCCTTGGCGCCCTATCTACAGGCACAACAGCACTGGGGATCTGGGCTTTCCCAGAGACGCAACATCTCATGGCGCTCGGCCGCGGCAGAGCCTCTTGCCGAATAGGCAAACGTTGGCTCCATCTCCCACAGGGAAGGGCCCAGCCCTGAAAGCTGTTGCTGCTCTTCACGGTGCCTTGGCGCCCTATCTACAGGCACAACAGCACTGGGGATCTGAGCTTTCCCAGAGACGCAACATCTCATGGCGCTCGGACGCGGCAGAGCCTCTTGCCGAAAAGGCAAACGTCCGGCTCCTTCTGCCACAGGGAAGGGCCCAGCCCTGAAAGCTGTTGCTGCTCTTCACGGTGCCTTGGCGCCCTATCTACAGGCACAACAGCACTGGGGATCTGGGCTTTCCCAGAGACGCAACATCTCATGGCGCTCGTTCGCGGCAGAGCCTCTTGCCGAAAAGGCAAACGTCCGGCTCCTTCTCCCACAGGGAAGGGCCCAGCCCTGAAAGCTGTTGCTGATCTTCACCTAACCTTGCTGCCCTATGTACTAGGCACAACATCACTGGGGATCTGGGCTATCCCAGAGACGCAACATCTCATGGCGCTCGGCCGCGGCAGAGCCTCTTGCCGAAAAGGCAAACGTCTGGCTCCTTCTGCCACAGGGAAACACCCAGCCCTGAAAGCTGTTGCTGCTCTTCACGGTGCCTTGGCGCCCTATCTACAGGCACAACAGCACTGGGGATCTGGGCTATCCCAGAGACGCAACATCTCATGGCGCATGGCCGCGGCAGAGCCTCTTGACGAAAGGGCAAATGTCCGGCTCCGTCTGCCACAGGGAAGGGCCCAGCCCTTGAAGCTGTTGCTGCTCTTCACGGTGCCTTGGCACCCTATCTACAGGCACAACAGCACTGGGGATCTGGGCTTTCCCAGAGACGCAACATCTCATGGCGCTTGGCCGCGGCAGAGCCTCTTGCCGAAAAGACAAAAGTTGGCTCCTTCTCCCACTGGGAAGGGCCCAGCCCTGAAAGCTCTTGCTGCTCTTCACGGTGCCTTGGCGCCCTATCGACAGGCACAACAGCACTGGGGATCTGGGCTTTCCCAGAGACGCAACATCTCATGGCGCTCGGCTGCGGCAGAGCCTCTTGCCGAAAAGGCAAACGTCCGGCTCCTTCTCCCACAGGGAAGGGCCCAGCCCTGAAAGCTCTTGCTGATCTTCACCTAACCTTGGTGCCCTATGTACTAGGCACAACAGCACTGGGGATTTGTGCTTTCCAAGAGACGCAACATCACATGGCGCTCGGCCGCGGCAGAGCCTATTGCCGAAAAGGCAAACGTCCGGCTCCTTCTCCCACAGGGAAGGGCCCAGCCCTGAAAGCTGTTGCTGCTCTTCACGGTGCCTTGGCACCCTATCTACAGGCACAACAGCACTGGGGATCTGGGCTTTCCCAGAGACGCAACATCTCATGGCGCTCGGCCGCGGCAGAGCCTCTTGCCGAAAAGGCAAACGTCCGGCTCCTTCTGCCACATGGAAACACCCAGCCCTGAAAGCTGTTGCTGCTCTTCACGGTGCCTTGGAACCCTATCTACAGGCACAACAGCACTGGGGATCTGGGCTTTCCCAGAGACGCAACATCTCATGG
Source organism: Harpia harpyja (assembly GCF_026419915.1). Classification (NCBI taxonomy): domain Eukaryota; kingdom Metazoa; phylum Chordata; class Aves; order Accipitriformes; family Accipitridae; genus Harpia; species Harpia harpyja. Next base: position 120,357 of record NW_026293224.1, on the reverse strand, counting down.
CGCTCGGCCGCGGCAGAGCCTCTTGCCGAAAAGGCAAACGTCCGGCTCCTTCTGCCACATGGAAACACCCAGCCCTGAAAGCTGTTGCTGCTCTTCACGGTGCCTTGGCGCCCTATCTACAGGCACAACAGCACTGGGGATCTGGGCTTTCCCAGAGACGCAACATCTCATGGCGCTCGGACGCGGCAGAGCCTCTTGCCGAAAAGGCAAACGTTGGCTCCATCTCCCACAGGGAAGGGCCCAGCCCTGAAAGCTCTTGCTGCTCTTCACGGTGCCTTGGCGCCCTATCTACAGGCACAACAGCACTGGGGATCTGGGCTTTCCCAGAGACGCAACATCTCATGGCGCTCGGCCGCGGCAGAGCCTCTTGCCGAAAAGGCAAACGTCCGGCTCCTTCTCGCACTGGAAAGGGCCCAGCCCTGAAAGCTCTTGCTGCTCTTCACGGTGCCTTGGCGCCCTATCTACAGGCACAACAGCACTGGGGATCTGGGCTTTCCCAGAGAAGCAATATCTCATGGCGCACGTTCGCGGCAGAGCCTCTTGCCGAAAAGGCAAACGTCCGGCTCCTTCTCCCACAGGGAAGGGCCCAGCCCTGAAAGCTGTTGCTGATCTTCACGGTGCCTTGGTGCCCTATCTACAGGCACAACAGCCCTGGGGATCTGGGCTTTCCCAGAGAAGCAACATCTCATGGCGCTCGGCCGCGGCAGAGCCTCTTGCCGAATAGGCAAACTTTGGCTCCATCTCCCACAGGGAAGGGCCCAGCCCTGAAAGCTGTTGCTGCTCTTCACGGTGCCTTGGCGCCAATCTACAGGCACAATAGCCCTGGGGATCTGGGCTTTCCCAGAGACGCAACATCTCATGGCGCTCGGCCGCGGCAGAGCCTCTTGCCGAAAAGGCAAACGTCCGGCTCCTTCTGCCACAGGGAAACACCCAGCCCTGAAAGCTGTTGCTGCTCTTCACGGTGCCTTGGCACCCTATCTACAGGCACAACAGCACTGGGGATCTGGGCTTTCCCAGAGAAGCAACATCTCATGGCGCTCGGCCGCGGCAGAGCCTCTTGCCGAAAAGGCAAACGTCCGGCTCCTTCTGCCACAGGGAAACACCCAGCCCTGAAAGCTGTTGCTGCTCTTCACGGTGCCTTGGCACCCTATCTACAGGCACAACAGCACTGGGGATCTGGGCTTTCCCAGAGAAGCAACATCTCATGGCGCTCGGCCGCGGCAGAGCCTCTTGCCGAAAAGGCAAACATTGGCTCCTTCTCCCACAGGGAAGGGCCCAGCCCTGAAAGCTGTTGCTGCTCTTCACTGTGCCTTGGCGCCCTATCTACAGGCACAACAGCACTGGGGATCTGGGCTTTCCCAGAGACGCAACATCTCATGGCGCTCGGACGCGGCAGAGCCTCTTGCCGAAAAGGCAAACGTCCGGCTCCTTCTGCCACAGGGAAGGGCCCAGCCCTGAAAGCTCTTGCTGCTCTTCACGGTGCCTTGGCGCCCTATCTACAGGCACAACAGCCCTGGGGATCTGGGCTTTCCCAGAGAAGCAACATCTCATGGCGCTCGGCCGCGGCAGAGCCTCTTGCCGAATAGGCAAACTTTGGCTCCATCTCCCACAGGGAAGGGCCCAGCCCTGAAAGCTGTTGCTGCTCTTCACGGTGCCTTGGCGCCAATCTACAGGCACAATAGCCCTGGGGATCTGGGCTTTCCCAGAGACGCAACATCTCACGGCGCTCGGCCACAGCAGAGCCTCTTGCCGAAAAGGCAAACGTCCGGCTCCTTCTGCCACAGGGAAACACCCAGCCCTGAAAGCTGTTGCTGCTCTTCACGGTGCCTTGGCACCCTATCTACAGGCACAACAGCACTGGGGATCTGGGCTTTCCCAGAGACGCAACATCTCATGGCGCTCGGCCGCGGCAGAGCCTCTTGCCGAAAAGGCAAACGTCCGGCTCCATCTGCCACAGGGAAACACCCAGCCCTGAAAGCTGTTGCTGCTCTTCACGGTGCCTTGGCACCCTATCTACAGGCACAACAGCACTGGGGATCTGGGCTTTCCCAGAGAAGCAACATCTCATGGCGCTCGGCCGCGGCAGAGTCTCTTGCCGAAAAGGCAAACATTGGCTCCTTCTCCCACAGGGAAGGGCCCAGCCCTGAAAGCTGTTGCTGCTCTTCACGGTGCCTTGGCGCCCTATCTACAGGCACAACAGCACTGGGGATCTGGGCTTTCCCAGAGACGCAACATCTCATGGCGCTCGGCTGCGGCAGAGCCTCTTGCCGAAAAGGCAAACGTCCGGCTCCTTCTCCCACAGGGAAGGGCCCAGCCCTGAAAGCTGTTGCTGCTCTTCACGGTGCCTTGGCGCCCTATCTACAGGCAAAACAGCACTGGGGATCTGGGCTTTCCCAGAGACGCAACATCTCATGGCGCTTGGCCGCGGCAGAGCCTCTTGCCGAAAAGGCAAACGTCCGGCTCCTTCTGCCACATGGAAACACCCAGCCCTGAAAGCTGTTGCTGCTCTTCACTGTGCCTTGGCACCCTATCTACAGGCACAACAGCACTGGGGATCTGGGCTTTCCCAGAGACGCAACATCTCATGGCGCTCGGCCGCGGCAGAGCCTCTTGCCGAAAAGGCAAACGTCTGGCTCCTTCTGCCACAGGGAAACACCCAGCCCTGAAAGCTGTTGCTGCTCTTCACGGTGCCTTGGCGCCCTATCTACAGGCACAACAGCACTGGGGATCTGGGCTATCCCAGAGACGCAACATCTCATGGCGCATGGCCGCGGCAGAGCCTCTTGACGAAAGGGCAAATGTCCGGCTCCGTCTGCCACAGGGAAGGGCCCAGCCCTTGAAGCTGTTGCTGCTCTTCACGGTGCCTTGGCACCCTATCTACAGGCACAACAGCACTGGGGATCTGGGCTTTCCCAGAGACGCAACATCTCATGGCGCTTGGCCGCGGCAGAGCCTCTTGCCGAAAAGGCAAACGTTGGCTACTTCTCCCACTGGGAAGGGCCCAGCCCTGAAAGCTCTTGCTGCTCTTCACGGTGCCTTGGCGCCCTATCTACAGGCACAACAGCACTGGGGATCTGGGCTTTCCCAGAGACGCAACATCTCATGGCGCTCGGCTGCGGCAGAGCCTCTTGCCGAAAAGGCAAACGTCCGGCTCCTTCTCCCACAGGGAAGGGCCCAGCCCTGAAAGCTGTTGCTGCTCTTCACGGTGCCTTGGCGCCCTATCTACAGGCACAACAGCACTGGGGATCTGGGCTTTCCCAGAGACGCAACATCTCATGGCGCTCGGCCGCGGCAGAGCCTCTTGCCGAATAGGCAAACGTTGGCTCCATCTCCCACAGGGAAGGGCCCAGCCCTGAAAGCTGTTGCTGCTCTTCACGGTGCCTTGGCGCCCTATCTACAGGCACAACAGCACTGGGGATCTGAGCTTTCCCAGAGACGCAACATCTCATGGCGCTCGGACGCGGCAGAGCCTCTTGCCGAAAAGGCAAACGTCCGGCTCCTTCTGCCACTGGGAAGGGCCCAGCCCTGAAAGCTCTTGCTGCTCTTCACGGTGCCTTGGCGCCCTATCTACAGGCACAACAGCACTGGGGATCTGGGCTTTCCCAGAGACGCAACATCTCATGGCGCTCGTTCGCGGCAGAGCCTCTTGCCGAAAAGGCAAACGTCCGGCTCCTTCTCCCACAGGGAAGGGCCCAGCCCTGAAAGCTGTTGCTGATCTTCACCTAACCTTGCTGCCCTATGTACTAGGCACAACATCACTGGGGATCTGGGCTATCCCAGAGACGCAACATCTCATGGCGCTCGGCCGCGGCAGAGCCTCTTGCCGAAAAGGCAAACGTCTGGCTCCTTCTGCCACAGGGAAACACCCAGACCTGAAAGCTGTTGCTGCTCTTCACGGTGCCTTGGCGCCCTATCTACAGGCACAACAGCACTGGGGATCTGGGCTATCCCAGAGACGCAACATCTCATGGCGCATGGCCGCGGCAGAGCCTCTTGACGAAAGGGAAAATGTCCGGCTCCGTCTGCCACAGGGAAGGGCCCAGCCCTTGAAGCTGTTGCTGCTCTTCACGGTGCCTTGGCACCCTATCTACAGGCACAACAGCACTGGGGATCTGGGCTTTCCCAGAGACGCAACATCTCATGGCGCTTGGCCGCGGCAGAGCCTCTTGCCGAAAAGGCAAACGTTGGCTCCTTCTCCCACTGGGAAGGGCCCAGCCCTGAAAGCTCTTGCTGCTCTTCACCTAACCTTGGTGCCCTATCTACAGGCACAACAGCACTGGGGATCTGGGCTATCCCAGAGACGCAACATCTCATGGCGCTCGGCCGCGGCAGAGCCTCTTGCCAAAAAGGCAAACGTCCGGCTCCTTCTCCCACTGGAAAGGGCCCAGCCCTGAAAGCTCTTGCTGCTCTTCACGGTGCCTTGGCGCCCTATCTACAGGCACAACAGCCCTGGGGATCTGGGCTTTCCCAGAGACGCAACATCTCACGGCGCTCGGCCACGGCAGAGCCTCTTGCCGAAAAGGCAAACGTCCGGCTCCTTCTCCCACAGGGAAGGGCCCAGCCCTGAAAGCTCTTGCTGATCTTCACGGTGCCTTGGCGCCCTATCTACAGGCACAACAGCACTGGGGATCTGGGCTTTCCCAGAGAAGCAATATCTCATGGCGCACGTTCACGGCAGAGCCTCTTGCCGAAAAGGCAAACGTCCGGCTCCTTCTCCCACAGGGAAGGGCCCAGCCCTGAAAGCTGTTGCTGATCTTCACGGTGCCTTGGTGCCCTATCTACAGGCACAACAGCCCTGGGGATCTGGGCTTTCCCAGAGAAGCAACATCTCATGGCGCTCGGCCGCGGCAGAGCCTCTTGCCGAATAGGCAAACGTTGGCTCCATCTCCCACAGGGAAGGGCCCAGCCCTGAAAGCTGTTGCTGCTCTTCACGGTGCCTTGGCGCCCTATCTACAGGCACAACAGCACTGGGGATCTGAGCTTTCCCAGAGACGCAACATCTCATGGCGCTCGGACGCGGCAGAGCCTCTTGCCGAAAAGGCAAACGTCCGGCTCCTTCTGCCGCATGGAAACACCCAGCCCTGAAAGCTGTTGCTGCTCTTCACGGTGCCTTGGCGCCCTATCTACAGGCACAACTGCACTGGGGATATGGGCTTTCCCAGAGACGCAACATCTCATGGCGCTCGGCCGCGGCAGAGCCTCTTGCCGAAAAGGCAAACGTCCGGCTCCTTCTGCCACAGGGAAACACCCAGCCCTGAAAGCTGTTGCTGCTCTTCACGGTGCCTTGGCGCCCTATCTACAGGCACAACAGCACTGGGGATCTGGGCTTTCCCAGAGACGCAACATCTCATGGCGCTCGGCCGCGGCAGAGCCTCTTGCCGAAAAGGCAAACATTGGCTCCTTCTCCCACAGGGAAGGGCCCAGCCCTGAAAGCTGTTGCTGCTCTTCACGGTGCCTTGGCGCCCTATCTACAGGCACAACAGCACTGGGGATCTGAGCTTTCCCAGAGACGCAACATCTCATGGCGCTCGGACGCGGCAGAGCCTCTTGCCGAAAAGGCAAACGTCCGGCTCCTTCTGCCACAGGGAAACACCCAGCCCTGAAAGCTCTTGCTGCTCTTCACGGTGCCTTGGCGCCCTATCTACAGGCACAACATCACTGGGGATTTGTCCTTTCCCAGAGACGAAACATCTCATGGCGCTCGGCCGCGGCAGAGCCTCTTGCCGAAAAGGCAAACGTCTGGCTCCTTCTGCCACAGGGAAACACCCAGCCCTGAAAGCTGTTGCTGCTCTTCACGGTGCCTTGGCGCCCTATCTACAGGCACAATAGCCCTGGGGATCTGGGCTTTCCCAGAGACGCAACATCTCACGGCGCTCGGCCACAGCAGAGCCTCTTGCCGAAAAGGCAAACGTCTGGCTCCTTCTGCCACAGGGAAACACCCAGCCCTGAAAGCTGTTGCTGCTCTTCACGGTGCCTTGGCACCCTATCTACAGGCACAACAGCACTGGGGATCTGGGCTTTCCCAGAGACGCAACATCTCATGGCGCTCGGTCGCGGCAGAGCCTCTTGCCGAAAAGGCAAACGTCCGGCTCCTTCTGCCACATGGAAACACCCAGCCCTGAAAGCTGTTGCTGCTCTTCACGGTGCCTTGGCACCCTATCTACAGGCACAACAGCACTGGGGATCTGGGCTTTCCCAGAGACGCAACATCTCATGGCGCTCGGTCGCGGCAGAGCCTCTTGCCGAAAAGGCAAACGTCCGGCTCCTTCTGCCACATGGAAACACCCAGCCCTGAAAGCTGTTGCTGCTCTTCACTGTGCCTTGGCACCCTATCTACAGGCACAACTGCACTGGGGATCTGGGCTTTCCCAGAGACGCAACATCTCATGGCGCTCGGCCGCGGCAGAGCCTCTTGCCGAAAAGGCAAACGTTGGCTCCATCTCCCACAGGGAAGGGCCCAGCCCTGAAAGCTCTTGCTGCTCTTCACGGTGCCTTGGCGCCCTATCTACAGGCACAACAGCACTGGGGATCTGGGCTTTCCCAGAGACGCAACATCTCATGGCGCTCGGACTCGGCAGAGCCTCTTGCGGAAAAGGCAAATGTCCGGCTCCGTCTGCCACAGGGAACGGCCCAGTTCTGAAAGCTGTTGCTGCTGTTCACGGTGCCTTGGCACCCTATCTACAGGCACAACAGCACTGGGGATCTGGGCTTTCCCAGAGACGCAACATCTCATGGCGCTCGGTCGCGGCAGAGCCTCTTGCCGAAAAGGCAAACGTCCGGCTCCTTCTGCCACAGGGAAACACCCAGCCCTGAAAGCTGTTGCTGCTCTTCACGGTGCCTTGGCGCCCTATCTACAGGCACAACAGCACTGGGGATCTGGGCTATCCCAGAGACGCAACATCTCATGGCGCATGGCCGCGGCAGAGCCTCTTGACGAAAGGGCAAATGTCCGGCTCCGTCTGCCACAGGGAAGGGCCCAGCCCTTGAAGCTGTTGCTGCTCTTCACGGTGCCTTGGCACCCTATCTACAGGCACAACAGCACTGGGGATCTGGGCTTTCCCAGAGACGCAACATCTCATGGCGCTTGGCCGCGGCAGAGCCTCTTGCCGAAAAGGAAAAAGTTGGCTCCTTCTCCCACTGGGAAGGGCCCAGCCCTGAAAGCTGTTGCTGCTCTTCACAGTGCCTTGGCGCCCTATCGACAGGCACAACAGCACTGGGGATCTGGGCTTTCCCAGAGACGCAACATCTCATGGCGCTCGGCTGCGGCAGAGCCTCTTGCCGAAAAGGCAAACGTCCGGCTCCTTCTCCCACAGGGAAGGGCCCAGCCCTGAAAGCTGTTGCTGATCTTCACCTAACCTTGGTGCCATATGTACTAGGCACAACAGCACTGGGGATTTGTGCTTTCCCAGAGACGCAACATCACATGGCGCTCGGCCGCGGCAGAGCCTATTGCCGAAAAGGCAAACGTCCGGCTCCTTCTCCCACAGGGAAGGGCCCAGCCCTGAAAGCTCTTGCTGCTCTTCACGGTGCCTTGGCACCCTATCTACAGGCACAACAGCACTGGGGATCTGGGCTTTCCCAGAGACGCAACATCTCATGGCGCTCGGACGCAGCAGAGCCTCTTGCCGAAAAGGCAAACGTCCGGCTCCTTCTGCCACATGGAAACACCCAGCCCTGAAAGCTGTTGCTGCTCTTCACGGTGCCTTGGCACCCTATCTACAGGCACAACAGCACTGGGGATCTGGGCTTTCCCAGAGACGCAACATCTCATGGCGCTCGGCCGCGGCAGAGCCTCTTGCCGAAAAGGCAAACGTCCGGCTCCTTCTGCCACAGGGAAACACCCAGCCCTGAAAGCTGTTGCTGCTCTTCACGGTGCCTTGGCGCCCTATCTACAGGCACAACAGCACTGGGGATCTGGGCTTTCCCAGAGACGCAACATCTCATGGCGCTCGGCCACGGCAGAGCCTCTTGCCGAAAAGGCAAACGTCCGGCTCCTTCTGCCACAGGGAAACACCCAGCCCTGAAAGCTGTTGCTGCTCTTCACTGTGCCTTGGCACCCTATCTACAGGCACAACAGCACTGGGGATCTGGGCTTTCCCAGAGTCGCAACATCTCATGGCGCTCGGACGCGGCAGAGCCTCTTGCCGAAAAGGCAAACGTTGGCTCCATCTCCCACAGGGAAGGGCCCAGCCCTGAAAGCTGTTGCTGCTCTTCACGGTGCCTTGGCGCCCTATCTACAGGCACAACAGCACTGGGGATCTGGGCTTTCCCAGAGACGCAACATCTCATGGCGCTCGGTCGCGGCAGAGCCTCTTGCCGAAAAGGCAAACGTCCGGCTCCTTCTGCCACATGGAAACACCCAGCCCTGAAAGCTGTTGCTGCTCTTCACTGTGCCTTGGCACCCTATCTACAGGCACAACAGCACTGGGGATCTGGGCTTTCCCAGAGACGCAACATCTCATGGCGCTTGGCCGCGGCAGAGCCTCTTGCCGAAAAGGAAAAAGTTGGCTCCTTCTCCCACTGGGAAGGGCCCAGCCCTGAAAGCTCTTGCTGCTCTTCACGGTGCCTTGGCGCCCTATCGACAGGCACAACAGCACTGGGGATCTGGGCTTTCCCAGAGACGCAACATCTCATGGCGCTCGGCTGCGGCAGAGCCTCTTGCCGAAAAGGCAAACGTCCGGCTCCTTCTCCCACAGGGAAGGGCCCAGCCCTGAAAGCTGTTGCTGATCTTCACCTAACCTTGGTGCCATATGTACTAGGCACAACAGCACTGGGGATTTGTGCTTTCCCAGAGACGCAACATCACATGGCGCTCGGCCGCGGCAGAGCCTCTTGCCGAAAAGGCAAACGTCCGGCTCCTTCTCCCACAGGGAAGGGCCCAGCCCTGAAAGCTGTTGCTGTTCTTCACGGTGCCTTGGCACCCTATCTACAGGCACAACAGCACTGGGGATCTGGGCTTTCCCAGAGACGCAACATCTCATGGCGCTCGGACGCGGCAGAGCCTCTTGCCGAAAAGGCAAACGTCCGGCTCCTTCTGCCACATGGAAACACCCAGCCCTGAAAGCTGTTGCTGCTCTTCACGGTGCCTTGGCACCCTATCTACAGGCACAACAGCACTGGGGATCTGGGCTTTCCCAGAGACGCAACATCTCATGGCGCTCGGCCGCGGCAGAGCCTCTTGCCGAAAAGGCAAACGTCCGGCTCCTTCTGCCACAGGGAAACACCCAGCCCTATAAGCTGTTGCTGCTCTTCACGGTGCCTTGGCGCCCTATCTACAGGCACAACAGCACTGGGGATCTGGGCTTTCCCAGAGACGCAACATCTCATGGCGCTCGGCCGCGGCAGAGCCTCTTGCCGAAAAGGCAAACGTCCGGCTCCTTCTGCCACAGGGAAACACCCAGCCCTGAAAGCTGTTGCTGCTCTTCACTGTGCCTTGGCACCCTATCTACAGGCACAACAGCACTGGGGATCTGGGCTTTCCCAGAGTCGCAACATCTCATGGCGCTCGGACGCGGCAGAGCCTCTTGCCGAAAAGGCAAACATTGGCTCCATCTCCCACAGGGAAGGGCCCAGCCCTGAAAGATGTTGCTGCTCTTCACGGTGCCTTGGCGCCCTATCTACAGGCAAAACAGCACTGGGGATCTGGGCTTTCCCAGAGACGCAACATCTCATGGCGCTCGGTCGCGGCAGAGCCTCTTGCCGAAAAGGCAAACGTCCGGCTCCTTCTGCCACATGGAAACACCCAGCCCTGAAAGCTGTTGCTGCTCTTCACTGTGCCTTGGCACCCTATCTACAGGCACAACAGCACTGGGGATCTGGGCTTTCCCAGAGACGCAACATCTCATGGCGCTTGGCCGCGGCAGAGCCTCTTGCCGAAAAGGAAAAAGTTGGCTCCTTCTCCCACTGGGAAGGGCCCAGCCCTGAAAGCTCTTGCTGCTCTTCATGGTGCCTTGGCGCCCTATCGACAGGCACAACAGCACTGGGGATCTGGGCTTTCCCAGAGACGCAACATCTCATGGCGCTCGGCTGCGGCAGAGCCTCTTGCCGAAAAGGCAAACGTCCGGCTCCTTCTCCCACAGGGAAGGGCCCAGCCCTGAAAGCTGTTGCTGATCTTCACCTAACCTTGGTGCCATATGTACTAGGCACAACAGCACTGGGGATTTGTGCTTTCCCAGAGACGCAACATCACATGGCGCTCGGCCGCGGCAGAGCCTATTGCCGAAAAGGCAAACGTCCGGCTCCTTCTCCCACAGGGAAGGGCCCAGCCCTGAAAGCTGTTGCTGCTCTTCACGGTGCCTTGGCACCCTATCTACAGGCACAACAGCACTGGGGATCTGGGCTTTCCCAGAGACGCAACATCTCATGGCGCTCGGCCGCGGCAGAGCCTCTTGCTGAAAAGGCAAACGTCCGGCTCCTTCTGCCACATGGAAACACCCAGCCCTGAAAGCTGTTGCTGCTCTTCACGGTGCCTTGGCACCCTATCTACAGGCACAACAGCACTGGGGATCTGGGCTTTCCCAGAGACGCAACATCTCATGGCGCTCGGCCGCGGCAGAGCCTCTTGCCGAAAAGGCAAACGTCCGGCTCCTTCTGCCACATGGAAACACCCAGCCCTATAAGCTGTTGCTGCTCTTCACGGTGCCTTGGCGCCCTATCTACAGGCACAACAGCACTGGGGATCTGGGCTTTCCCAGAGACGCAACATCTCATGGCGCTCGGCCGCGGCAGAGCCTCTTGCCGAAAAGGCAAACGTCCGGCTCCTTCTGCCACAGGGAAACACCCAGCCCTGAAAGCTGTTGCTGCTCTTCACTGTGCCTTGGCACCCTATCTACAGGCACAACAGCACTGGGGATCTGGGCTTTCCCAGAGTCGCAACATCTCATGGCGCTCGGACGCGGCAGAGCCTCTTGCCGAAAAGGCAAACGTTGGCTCCATCTCCCACAGGGAAGGGCCCAGCCCTGAAAGATGTTGCTGCTCTTCACGGTGCCTTGGCGCCCTATCTACAGGCAAAACAGCACTGGGGATCTGGGCTTTCCCAGAGACGCAACATCTCATGGCGCTCGGTCGCGGCAGAGCCTCTTGCCGAAAAGGCAAACGTCCGGCTCCTTCTGCCACATGGAAACACCCAGCCCTGAAAGCTGTTGCTGCTCTTCACTGTGCCTTGGCACCCTATCTACAGGCACAACAGCACTGGGGATCTGGGCTTTCCCAGAGACGCAACATCTCATGGCGCTCGGCCGCGGCAGAGCCTCTTGCCGAAAAGGCAAACGTCTGGCTCCTTCTGCCACAGGGAAACACCCAGCCCTGAAAGCTGTTGCTGCTCTTCACGGTGCCTTGCCGCCCTATCTACAGGCACAACAGCACTGGGGATCTGTGCTTTCCCAGAGAAGCAATATCTCATGGCGCTCGGACGCGGCAGATCCTCTTGCCGAAAAAGCAAACGTCCGGCTCCTTCTGCCACATGGAAACACCCAGCCCTGAAAGCTCTTGCTGCTCTTCACGGTGCCTTGGCGCCCTATCTACAGGCACAACAGCAGTGGGGATCTGGGCTTTCCCAGAGAAGCAAAATCTAATTGCGCTCGGACGCAGCAGAGCCTCTTGCCGAATAGGCAAACGTTGGCTCCATCTCCTATAGGGAAGGGCCCAGCCCTGAAAGCTGTTGCTGCTCTTCACGGTGCCTTGGCGCCCTATCTACAGGCACAACAGCACTGGGGATCTGGGCTTTCCCAGAGACGCAACATCTCATGGCGCTCGTTCGCGGCAGAGCCTCTTGCCGAAAAGGCAAACGTCCGGCTCCTTCTCCCACAGGGAAGGGCCCAGCCCTGAAAGCTGTTGCTGCTCTTCACGGTGCCTTGGCACCCTATCTACAGGCACAACAGCACTGGGGATCTGGGCTTTCCCAGAGACACAACATCTCATGGCGCTCGGACGCGGCAGAGCCTCTTGCCGAAAAGGCAAACGTCCGGCTCCTTCTGCCACATGGAAACACCCATCCCTGAAAGCTGTTGCTGCTCTTCACGGTGCCTTGGCGCCCTATCTACAGGCACAACAGCACTGGGGATGTGGGCATTCCCAGAGACGCAACATCTCATGGCGCTCGGCCGCGGCAGAGCCTCTTGCCGAAAAGGCAAACGTCTGGCTCCTTCTGCCACATGGAAACACCCAGCCCTGAAAGCTGTTGCTGCTCTTCATGGTGCCTTGGCGCCCTATCTACAGCCACAACAGCAGTGGGGATCTGGGCTTTCCCAGAGACGCAACATCTCATGGCGCTCGGTCGCGGCAGAGCCTCTTACCGAAAAGGCAAACGTCCGGCTCCTTCTGCCACAGGGAAGGGCCCAGCCCTGAAAGCTCTTGCTGCTCTTCACGGTGCCTTGGCACCCTATCTACAGGCTCAACAGCACTGGGGATCTGGGCTTTCCCAGAGACGCAACATCTCATGGCGCTCGGCCGCGGCAGAGCCTCTTGTGAAAAGGCAAACGTCCGGCTCCTTCTCCCACAGGGAAGGGCCCAGCCCTGAAAGCTGTTGCTGATCTTCACCTAACCTTGGTGCCCTATGTACTAGGCACAACAGCACTGGGGATTTGTGCTTTCCCAGATACGCAACATCTCATGGCGCTCGGCCGCGGCAGAGCCTCTTGCCGTAAAGGCAAACGTCCGGCTCCTTCTCCCACTGGGAAGGGCCCAGCCCTGAAAGCTCTTGCTGCTCTTCACGGTGCCTTGGCGCCCTATCTACAGGCACAACAGCACTGGGGATCTGGGCTTTCCCAGAGACGCAACATCTCATGGCGCTCGGCCGCGGCAGAGCCTCTTGCCAAAAAGGCAAACATCTGGCTCCTTCTGCCACATGGAAACACCCAGCCCTGAAAGCTGTTGCTGCTCTTCACGGTGCCTTGGCGCCCTATCTACAGGCACAACAGCACTGGGGATGTGGGCATTCCCAGAGACGCAACATCTCATGGCGCTCGGCCGCGGCAGAGCCTCTTGCCGAAAAGGCAAACGTCTGGCTCCTTCTGCCACATGGAAACACCCAGCCCTGAAAGCTGTTGCTGCTCTTCATGGTGCCTTGGCGCCCTATCTACAGCCACAACAGCAGTGGGGATCTGGGCTTTCCCAGAGACGCAACATCTCATGGCGCTCGGTCGCGGCAGAGCCTCTTACCGAAAAGGCAAACGTCCGGCTCCTTCTGCCACAGGGAAGGGCCCAGCCCTGAAAGCTCTTGCTGCTCTTCACGGTGCCTTGGCACCCTATCTACAGGCTCAACAGCACTGGGGATCTGGGCTTTCCCAGAGACGCAACATCTCATGGCGCTCGGCCGCGGCAGAGCCTCTTGCCGAAAAGGCAAACGTCCGGCTCCTTCTCCCACAGGGAAGGGCCCAGCCCTGAAAGCTGTTGCTGCTCTTCACGGTGCCTTGGCGCCCTATCTACAGGCACAATAGCCCTGGGGATCTGGGCTTTCCCAGAGAAGCAACATCTCATGGCGCTCGGCCACGGCAGAGCCTCTTGCCGAAAAGGCAAACGTCCGGCTCCTTCTCCCACTGGGAAGGGCCCAGCCCTGAAAGCTGTTGCTGCTCTTCACGGTGCCTTGGTGCCCTATCTACAGGCACAACAGCACTGGGGATCTGGGCTTTCCCAGAGACGCAACATCTCATGGCGCTCGGACGCGGCAGAGCCTCTTGCCAAAAAGGCAAACGTCCGGCTCCTTCTCCCACTGGGAAGGGCCCAGCCCTGAAAACTGTTGCTGCTCTTCACGGTGCCTTGGCGCCCTATCTACAGGCACAACAGCACTGGGGATCTGTGCTATCCTAGAGACGCAACATCTCATGGCGCTCGCTCGCGGCAGAGCCTCTTGCCGAAAAGGCAAAAGTCCGTCTCCTTCTCCCACAGGGAAGGGCCCAGCCCTGAAACTGTTGCTGATCTTCACCTAACCTTGGTGCCCTATGTAGTAGGCACAACAGCACTTTGGATTTGTGCTTTCCCAGAGACGCAACATCTCATGGCGTTCGGCCGCGGCAGAGCCTCTTGCCGTAAAGGCAAACGTCCGGCTCCTTCTCCGACTGGGAAGGGCCCAGCCCTGAAAGCTCTTGCTGCTCTTCACGGTGCCTTGGCACCCTATCTACAGGCACAACAGCACTGGGGATCTGGGCTTTCCCAGAGACGCAACATCTCATGGCGCTCGGCCGCGGCAGAGCCTATTGCCGAAAAGGCAAACGTCCAGCTCCTTCTGCCACATGGAAACACCCAGCCCTGAAAGCTGTTGCTGCTCTTCACGGTGCCTTGGCACCCTATCTACAGGCACAACAGCACTGGGGATCTGGGCTTTCCCAGAGACGCAACATCTCATGGCGCTCGGCCGCGGCAGAGCCTCTTGCCGAAAAGGCAAACGTCCGGCTCCTTCTGCCACAGGGAAACACCCAGCCCTGAAAGCTGTTGCTGCTCTTCACTGTGCCTTGGCACCCTATCTACAGGCACAACAGCACTGGGGATCTGGGCTTTCCCAGAGACGCAACATCTCATGGCGCTCGGCCGCGGCAGAGCCTCTTGCCGAAAAGGCAAACGTCCGGCTCCTTCTCCCACAGGGAAGGACCCAGCCCTTGAAGCTGTTGCTGCTCTTCACGGTGCCTTGGCGCCCTATCTACAGGCACAACAGCACTGGGGATCTGGGCTATCCCAGAGACGCAACATCTCATGGCGCTTGGCTGCGGCAGAGCCTCTTGCCGAAAAGGCAAATGTCCGGCTCCTTCTGCCACAGGGAAACACCCAGCCCTGAAAGCTGTTGCTGCTCTTCACGGTGCCTTGGCGCCCTATCTACAGGCACAACAGCACTGGGGATATGGGCTTTCCCAGAGAAGCAACATCTCATGGCGCTCGGCCGCGGCAGAGCCTCTTGCCGTAAAGGCAAACGTCCGGCTCCTTCTGCCACAGGGAAGGGCCCAGCCCTGAAAACTGTTGCTGATCTTCACCTAACCTTGGTGCCCTATGTACTAGGCACAACAGCACTGGGGATTTGTGCTTTCCCAGAGACGCAACATCACATGGCGCTCGGACGCGGCAGATCCTCTTGCCGAAAAGGCAAACGTTGGCTCCATCTCCCACAGGGAAGGGCCCAGCCCTGAAAGCTGTTGCTGCTCTTCACGGTGCCTTGGCGCCCTATCTACAGGCACAACAGCACTGGGGATCTGGGCTTTCCCAGAGACGCAACATCTCATGGCGCTCGGCCACGGCAGAGCCTCTTGCCGAAAAGGCAAACGTCCGGCTCCTTCTCCCACAGGGAAGGGCCCAGCCCTGAAAACTGTTGCTGATCTTCACCTAACCTTGGTGCCCTATGTACTAGGCACAACAGCACTGGGGATTTGTGCTTTTCCAGAGACGCAACATCTCATGGCGCTCGGCCGCGGCAGAGCCTCTTTCTGAAAAGGCAAACGTCCGGCTCCTTCTGCCACAGGGAAACACCCAGCCCTGAAAGCTGTTGCTGCTCTTCACGGTGCCTTGGCGCCCTATCTACAGGCACAACAGCACTGGGGATCTGGGCTTTCCCAGAGACGCAACATCTCATGGCGCTCGGCCGCGGCAGAGCCTCTTGCCGAAAAGGCAAACGTCCGGCTCCTTCTGCCACATGGAAACACCCAGCCCTGAAAGCTGTTGCTGCTCTTCACGGTGCCTTGGCGCCCTATCTACAGGCACAACAGCAGTGGGGATCTGGGCTTTCCCAGAGACGCAACATCTCATGGCGCTCGGCCGCGGCAGAGCCTCTTGCCGTAAAGGCAAAAGTCCGGCTCCTTCTCCCACTGGAAAGGGCCCAGCCCTGAAAGCTGTTGCTGCTCTTCACGGTGCCTTGGTGCCCTATCTACAGGCACAACAGCACTGGGGATCTGTGCTTTCCCAGAGAAGCAACATCTCATGGTGGTCGGCCGCGGCAGAGCCTCTTGCCGAAAAGGCAAACGTTGGCTCCATCTCCCACAGGGAAGGGCCCAGCCCTGAAAGCTGTTGCTGCTCTTCACGGTGCCTTGGCGCCCTATCTACAGGCACAACAGCACTGGGGATCTGGGCTTTCCCAGAGACGCAACATCTCATGGCGCTTGGCCACGGCAGAGCCTCTTGCCGAAAAGGCAAACGTCCGGCTCCTTCTCCCACAGGGAAACACCCAGCCCTGAAACCTGTTGCTGATCTTCACCTAACCTTGGTGCCCTATGTACTAGGCACAACAGCACTGGGGATTTGTGCTTTCCCAGAGACGCAACATCACATGGTGCTCGGCCGCGGCAGAGCCTCTTGCTGAAAAGGCAAACGTCCGGCTCCTTCTGCCACATGGAAACACCCAGCCCTGAAAGCTGTTGCTGCTCTTCACGGTGCCTTGGCGCCCTATCTACAGGCAAAATAGCCCTGGGGATCTGGGCTTTCCCAGAGACACAACATCTCATGGCGCTCGGACGCGGCAGAGCCTCTTGCCGAAAAGGCAAACGTCCGGCTCCTTCTCCCACTGGGAAGGGCCCAGCCCTGAAAGCTCTTGCTGCTCTTCACGGTGCCTTGGTGCCCTATCTACAGGCACAACAGCACTGGGGATCTGGGCTTTCCCAGAGACGCAACATCTCATGGCGCTCGGCCGCGGCAGAGCCTCTTGCCGAAAAGGCAAACGTCCGGCTCCTTCTCCCACTGGGAAGGGCCCAGCCCTGAAAGCTCTTGCTGCTCTTCACGGTGCCTTGGCGCCCTATCTACAGGCACAACAGCACTGGGGATCTGGGCTATCCTAGAGACGCAACATCTCATGGCGCTCGTTCGCGGCAGAGCCTCTTGCCGAAAAGGCAAAAGTCCGGCTCCTTCTCCCACAGGGAAGGGCCCAGCCCTGAAAGCTGTTGCTGATCTTCACCTAACCTTGGTGCCCTATGTAGTAGGCACAACAGCACTGGGGATTTGTGCTTTCCCAGAGACGCAACATCTCATGGCGCTCGGCCGCGGCAGAGCCTCTTGCCGTAAAGGCAAACGTCCGGCTCCTTCTGCCACTGGGAAGGGCCCAGCCCTGAAAGCTGTTGCTGCTCTTCACGGTGCCTTGGCACCCTATCTACAGGCACAACAGCACTGGGGATCTGGGCTTTCCCAGAGACGCAACATCTCATGGCGCTCGGCCGCGGCAGAGCCTCTTGCCGAAAAGGCAAACGTCTGGCTCCTTCTGCCACATAGAAACACCCAGCCCTGAAAGCTGTTGCTGCTCTTCACGGTGCCTTGGCGCCCTATCTACAGGCACAACAGCACTGGGGATGTGGGCTTTCCCAGAGACGCAACATCTCATGGCGCTCGGTCGCGGCAGAGCCTCTTGCCGAAAAGGCAAACGTCCGGCTCCTTCTGCCACATGGAAACACCCAGCCCTGAAAGCTGTTGCTGCTCTTCACGGTGCCTTGGCACCCTATCTACAGGCACAACAGCACTGGGGATATGGGCTTTCCCAGAGACGCAACATCTCATGGCGCTCGGCCGCGGCAGAGCCTCTTGCCGAAAAGGCAAACGTCCGGCTCCTTCTGCCACATGGAAACACCCAGCCCTGAAAGCTCTTGCTGCTCTTCACTGTGCCTTGGCACCCTATCTACAGGCACAACAGCACTGGGGATCTGGGCTTTCCCAGAGACGCAACATCTCATGGCGCTCGGCCGCGGCAGAGCCTCTTGCCGAAAAGGCAAACGTCCGGCTCCTTCTCCCACAGGGAAGGGCCCAGCCCTGAAAGCTCTTGCTGTTCTTCACCTAACCTTGGTGCCCTATCTACAGGCACAACAGCACTGGGGATCTGGGCTTTCCCAGAGACGCAACATCTCATGGCGCTCGGCCGCGGCAGAGCCTCTTGCCGTAAAGGCAAACGTCCGGCTCCTTCTCCCACTGGAAAGGGCCCAGCCCTGAAAGCTGTTGCTGCTCTTCACGGTGCCTTGGTGCCCTATCTACAGGCACAACAGCACTGGGGATCTGTGCTTTCCCAGAGAAGCAACATCTCATGGTGGTCGGCCGCGGCAGAGCCTCTTGCCGAAAAGGCAAACGTTGGCTCCATCTCCCACAGGGAAGGGCCCAGCCCTGAAAGCTGTTGCTGCTCTTCACGGTGCCTTGGCGCCCTATCTACAGGCACAACAGCACTGGGGATCTGGGCTTTCCCAGAGACGCAACATCTCATGGCGCTTGGCCACGGCAGAGCCTCTTGCCGAAAAGGCAAACGTCCGGCTCCTTCTCCCACAGGGAAACACCCAGCCCTGAAACCTGTTGCTGATCTTCACCTAACCTTGGTGCCCTATGTACTACGCACAACAGCACTGGGGATTTGTGCTTTCCCAGAGACGCAACATCACATGGTGCTCGGCCGCGGCAGAGCCTCTTGCTGAAAAGGCAAACGTCCGGCTCCTTCTGCCACATGGAAACACCCAGCCCTGAAAGCTGTTGCTGCTCTTCACGGTGCCTTGGCGCCCTATCTACAGGCAAAATAGCCCTGGGGATCTGGGCTTTCCCAGAGACACAACATCTCATGGCGCTCGGACGCGGCAGAGCCTCTTGCCGAAAAGGCAAACGTCCGGCTCCTTCTCCCACTGGGAAGGGCCCAGCCCTGAAAGCTCTTGCTGCTCTTCACGGTGCCTTGGTGCCCTATCTACAGGCACAACAGCACTGGGGATCTGGGCTTTCCCAGAGACGCAACATCTCATGGCGCTCGGCCGCGGCAGAGCCTCTTGCCGAAAAGGCAAACGTCCGGCTCCTTCTCCCACTGGGAAGGGCCCAGCCCTGAAAGCTCTTGCTGCTCTTCACGGTGCCTTGGCGCCCTATCTACAGGCACAACAGCACTGGGGATCTGGGCTATCCTAGAGACGCAACATCTCATGGCGCTCGTTCGCGGCAGAGCCTCTTGCCGAAAAGGCAAAAGTCCGGCTCCTTCTCCCACAGGGAAGGGCCCAGCCCTGAAAGCTGTTGCTGATCTTCACCTAACCTTGGTGCCCTATGTAGTAGGCACAACAGCACTGGGGATTTGTGCTTTCCCAGAGACGCAACATCTCATGGCGCTCGGCCGCGGCAGAGCCTCTTGCCGTAAAGGCAAACGTCCGGCTCCTTCTGCCACTGGGAAGGGCCCAGCCCTGAAAGCTGTTGCTGCTCTTCACGGTGCCTTGGCACCCTATCTACAGGCACAACAGCACTGGGGATCTGGGCTTTCCCAGAGACGCAACATCTCATGGCGCTCGGCCGCGGCAGAGCCTCTTGCCGAAAAGGCAAACGTCTGGCTCCTTCTGCCACATAGAAACACCCAGCCCTGAAAGCTGTTGCTGCTCTTCACGGTGCCTTGGCGCCCTATCTACAGGCACAACAGCACTGGGGATGTGGGCTTTCCCAGAGACGCAACATCTCATGGCGCTCGGTCGCGGCAGAGCCTCTTGCCGAAAAGGCAAACGTCCGGCTCCTTCTGCCACATGGAAACACCCAGCCCTGAAAGCTGTTGCTGCTCTTCACGGTGCCTTGGCACCCTATCTACAGGCACAACAGCACTGGGGATATGGGCTTTCCCAGAGACGCAACATCTCATGGCGCTCGGCCGCGGCAGAGCCTCTTGCCGAAAAGGCAAACGTCCGGCTCCTTCTGCCACATGGAAACACCCAGCCCTGAAAGCTCTTGCTGCTCTTCACTGTGCCTTGGCACCCTATCTACAGGCACAACAGCACTGGGGATCTGGGCTTTCCCAGAGACGCAACATCTCATGGCGCTCGGCCGCGGCAGAGCCTCTTGCCGAAAAGGCAAACGTCCGGCTCCTTCTCCCACAGGGAAGGGCCCAGCCCTGAAAGCTCTTGCTGTTCTTCACCTAACCTTGGTGCCCTATCTACAGGCACAACAGCACTGGGGATCTGGGCTTTCCCAGAGACGCAACATCTCATGGCGCTCGGCCGCGGCAGAGCCTCTTGCCGTAAAGGCAAACGTCCGGCTCCTTCTCCCACTGGAAAGGGCCCAGCCCTGAAAGCTGTTGCTGCTCTTCACGGTGCCTTGGTGCCCTATCTACAGGCACAACAGCACTGGGGATCTGTGCTTTCCCAGAGAAGCAACATCTCATGGTGGTCGGCCGCGGCAGAGCCTCTTGCCGAAAAGGCAAACGTTGGCTCCATCTCCCACAGGGAAGGGCCCAGCCCTGAAAGCTGTTGCTGCTCTTCACGGTGCCTTGGCGCCCTATCTACAGGCACAACAGCACTGGGGATCTGGGCTTTCCCAGAGACGCAACATCTCATGGCGCTTGGCCACGGCACAGCCTCTTGCCAAAAAGGCAAACGTCCGGCTCCTTCTCCCACAGGGAAACACCCAGCCCTGAAACCTGTTGCTGATCTTCACCTAACCTTGGTGCCCTATGTACTAGGCACAACAGCACTGGGGATTTGTGCTTTCCCAGAGACGCAACATCACATGGTGCTCGGCCGCGGCAGAGCCTCTTGCTGAAAAGGCAAACGTCCGGCTCCTTCTGCCACATGGAAACACCCAGCCCTGAAAGCTGTTGCTGCTCTTCACGGTGCCTTGGCGCCCTATCTACAGGCAAAATAGCCCTGGGGATCTGGGCTTTCCCAGAGACACAACATCTCATGGCGCTCGGACGCGGCAGAGCCTCTTGCCGAAAAGGCAAACGTCCGGCTCCTTCTCCCACTGGGAAGGGCCCAGCCCTGAAAGCTCTTGCTGCTCTTCACGGTGCCTTGGTGCCCTATCTACAGGCACAACAGCACTGGGGATCTGGGCTTTCCCAGAGACGCAACATCTCATGGCGCTCGGCCGCGGCAGAGCCTCTTGCCGAAAAGGCAAACGTCCGGCTCCTTCTCCCACTGGGAAGGGCCCAGCCCTGAAAGCTCTTGCTGCTCTTCACGGTGCCTTGGCGCCCTATCTACAGGCACAACAGCACTGGGGATCTGGGCTATCCTAGAGACGCAACATCTCATGGCGCTCGTTCGCGGCAGAGCCTCTTGCCGAAAAGGCAAAAGTCCGGCTCCTTCTCCCACAGGGAAGGGCCCAGCCCTGAAAGCTGTTGCTGATCTTCACCTAACCTTGGTGCCCTATGTAGTAGGCACAACAGCACTGGGGATTTGTGCTTTCCCAGAGACGCAACATCTCATGGCGCTCGGCCGCGGCAGAGCCTCTTGCCGTAAAGGCAAACGTCCGGCTCCTTCTGCCACTGGGAAGGGCCCAGCCCTGAAAGCTGTTGCTGCTCTTCACGGTGCCTTGGCACCCTATCTACAGGCACAACAGCACTGGGGATCTGGGCTTTCCCAGAGACGCAACATCTCATGGCGCTTGGCCGCGGCAGAGCCTCTTGCCGAAAAGGCAAACGTCTGGCTCCTTCTGCCACATAGAAACACCCAGCCCTGAAAGCTGTTGCTGCTCTTCACGGTGCCTTGGCGCCCTATCTACAGGCACAACAGCACTGGGGATGTGGGCTTTCCCAGAGACGCAACATCTCATGGCGCTCGGTCGCGGCAGAGCCTCTTGCCGAAAAGGCAAACGTCCGGCTCCTTCTGCCACATGGAAACACCCAGCCCTGAAAGCTGTTGCTGCTCTTCACGGTGCCTTGGCACCCTATCTACAGGCACAACAGCACTGGGGATATGGGCTTTCCCAGAGACGCAACATCTCATGGCGCTCGGCCGCGGCAGAGCCTCTTGCCGAAAAGGCAAACGTCCGGCTCCTTCTGCCACATGGAAACACCCAGCCCTGAAAGCTCTTGCTGCTCTTCACTGTGCCTTGGCACCCTATCTACAGGCACAACAGCACTGGGGATCTGGGCTTTCCCAGAGACGCAACATCTCATGGCGCTCGGCCGCGGCAGAGCCTCTTGCCGAAAAGGCAAACGTCCGGCTCCTTCTCCCACAGGGAAGGGCCCAGCCCTGAAAGCTCTTGCTGTTCTTCACCTAACCTTGGTGCCCTATCTACAGGCACAACAGCACTGGGGATCTGGGCTATCCCAGAGACGCAACATCTCATGGCGCTTGGCCGCGGCAGAGCCTCTTGCCGAAAAGGCAAATGTCCGGCTCCTTCTGCCACAGGGAAACACCCAGCCCTGAAAGCTGTTGCTGCTCTTCACGGTGCCTTGGCGCCCTATCTACAGGCACAACAGCACTGGGGATCTGGGCTTTCCCAGAGAAGCAACATCTCATGGCGCTCGGCCGCGGCAGAGCCTCTTGCCGTAAAGGCAAACGTCCGGCTCCTTCTCCCACTGGGAAGGGCCCAGCCCTGAAAGCTCTTGCTGCTCTTCACGGTGCCTTGGTGCCCTATCTACAGGCACAACAGCAGTGGGGATCTGGGCTTTCCCAGAGAAGCAACATCTAATTGCGCTCGGACGCGGCAGAGCCTCTTGCCGAAAAGGCAAACGTTGGCTCCATCTCCCACAGGGAAGGGCCCAGCCCTGAAAGCTGTTGCTGCTCTTCACGGTGCCTTGGCGCCCTATCTACAGGCACAACAGCACTGGGGATCTGGGCTTTCCCAGAGACGCAACATCTCATGGCGCTCGGCCACGGCAGAGCCTCTTGCCGAAAAGGCAAACGTTGGGTCCTTCTCCCACAGGGAAGGGCCCAGCCCTGAAAGCTGTTGCTGATCTTCACCTAACCTTGGTGCCCTATGTACTAGGCACAACAGCACTGGGGATTTGTGCTTTCCCAGAGAAGCAACATCACATGGCGCTCGGCCGCGGCAGAGCCTCTTGCCGAAAAGGCAAACGTCCAGCTCCTTCTGCCACAGGGAAACACCCAGCCCTGAAAGCTGTTGCTGCTCTTCACGGTGCCTTGGCGCCCTATCTACAGGCACAACAGCACTGGGGATCTGGGCTTTTCCAGAGAAGCAATATCACATGGCGCTCGGCCACGGCAGAGCCTCTTGCCGAAAAAGCAAACGTCCGGCTCCTTCTCCCACAGGGAAGGGCCCAGCCCTGAAAGCTGTTGCTGCTCTTCACGGTGCCTTGTTGCCCTATCTACAGGCACAACAGCACTGGGGATCTGTGCTTTCCCATGGAAGCAACATCTAATTGCGCTCGGACGCGGCAGAGCCTCTTGCCGAAAAGGCAAACGTTGGCTCCATCTCCCACAGGGAAGGGCCCAGCCCTGAAAGCTGTTGCTGCACTTTACCTAACCTTGGTGCCCTATCTACAGGCACAACAGCACTGGGGATCTGGGCTATCCCAGAGACGCAACATCTCATGGCGCTCGTTCGCGGCAGAGCCTCTTACCGAAAAGGCAAAAGTCCGGCTCCTTCTCCCACAGGGAAGGGCCCAGCCCTGAAAGCTGTTGCTGCACTTTACCTAATCCTGGTGCCCTATCTACAGGCACAACAGCACTGGGGATCTGGGCTATCCCAGAGACGCAACATCTCATGGCGCTCGGCCGCGGCAGAGCCTCTTGCGGAAAAGGCAAATGTCCGGCTCCGTCTGCCACAGGGAACGGCCCAGTTCTGAAAGCTGTTGCTGCTGTTCACGGTGCCTTGGCACCCTATCTACAGGCACAACAGCACTGGGGATCTGGGCTTTCCCAGAGACGCAACATCTCATGGCGCTCGGCCGCGGCAGAGCCTCTTGCCGAAAAGGCAAACGTTGGCTCCTTCTCCCACAGGGAAGGGCCCAGCCCTGAAAGCTGTTGCTGCTCTTCACGGTGCCTTGGCGCCCTATCTACAGGCACAACAGCACTGGGGATCTGGGCTTTCCCAGAGACGCAACATCTCATGGCGCTCGGCCGCGGCAGAGCCTCTTGCCGAAAAGGCAAACGTCCGGCTCCTTCTGCCACAGGGAAACACCCAGCCCTGAAAGCTGTTGCTGCTCTTCACGGTGCCTTGGCGCCCTAACTACAGGCACAACAGCACTGGGGATCTGGGCTTTCCCAGAGACGCAACTTCTCATGGCGCTCGGCCGCGGCAGAGCCTCTTGCCGAAAATCAAACGTCCGGCTCCTTCTGCCACAGGGAAACACCCAGCCCTGAAAGCTGTTGCTGCTCTTCACGGTGCCTTGGCGCCCTATCTACAGGTACAACAGCCCTGGGGATATGGGCTTTCCCAGAGACGCAACATCTCATGGCGCTCGGCTGCGGCAGAGCCTCTTGCCGTAAAGGCAAACGTCCGGCTCCTTCTCCCACTGGGAAGGGCCCAGCCCTGAAAGCTCTTGCTGCTCTTCACGGTGTCTTGGCACCCTATCTACAGGCACAACAGCACTGGGGATCTGGGCTTTCCCAGAGACGCAACATCTCATGGCTCTCGGCCGCGGCAGAGCCTCTTGCCGAAAAGGCAAACGTCTGGCTCCTTCTGCCACATGGAAACACCCAGCCCTGAAAGCTGTTGCTGCTCTTCACGGTGCCTTGGCGCCCTATCTACAGGCACAACAGCACTAGGGATCTGGGCTTTCCCAGAGACGTAACATCTCATGGCGCTCGGTCGCGGCAGAGCCTCTTGCCGAAAAGGCAAACGTCCGGCTCCTTCTCCCACAGGGAAGGGCCCAGCCCTGAAAGCTGTTGCTGCTCTTCACGGTGCCTTGGCACCCTATCGACAGGCACAACAGCACTGGGGATCTGGGCTTTCCCAGAGACGCAACATCTCATGGCGCTTGGCCACGGCAGAGCCTCTTGCCGAAAAGGCAAACGTCCGGCTCCTTCTCCCACAGGGAAGGGCCCAGCCCTGAAACCTGTTGCTGATCTTCACCTAACCTTGGTGCCCTATGTACTAGGCACAACAGCACTGGGGATTTGTGCTTTCCCAGAGACGCAACATCACATGGTGCTCGGCCGCGGCAGAGCCTCTTGCTGAAAAGGCAAACGTCCGGCTGCTTCTGCCACAGGGAAGGGCCCAGCCCTGAAAGCTGTTGCTGCTCTTCACGGTGCCTTGGCGCCCTATCTACAGGCACAATAGCCCTGGGGATCTGGGCTTTCCCAGAGACACAACATCTCATGGCGCTCGGACGCGGCAGAGCCTCTTGCCGAAAAGGCAAACGTCCGGCTCCTTCTCCCACTGGGAAGGGCCCAGCCCTGAAAGCTCTTGCTGCTCTTCACGGTGCCTTGGTGCCCTATCTACAGGCACAACAGCACTGGGGATCTGGGCTTTCCCAGAGACGCAACATCTCATGGCGCTCGGCCGCGGCAGAGCCTCTTGCCAAAAAGGCAAACGTCCGGCTCCTTCTCCCACTGGGAAGGGCCCAGCCCTGAAAGCTCTTGCTGCTCTTCACGGTGCCTTGGCACCCTATCTACAGGCACAACAGCACTGGGGATCTGGGCTATCCTAGAGACGCAACATCTCATGGCGCTCGTTCGCGGCAGAGCCTCTTGCCGAAAAGGCAAAAGTCCGGCTCCTTCTCCCACAGGGAAGGGCCCAGCCCTGAAAGCTGTTGCTGTTCTTCACCTAACCTTGGTGCCCTATCTACAGGCACAACAGTACTGGGGATCTGGGCTTTCCCAGAGAAGCAACATCTCATGGCGCTCGGCCGCGGCAGAGCCTCTTGCCGTAAAGGCAAACGTCCGGCTCCTTCTCCCACTGGGAAGGGCCCAGCCCTGAAACCTGTTGCTGCTCTTCACGGTGCCTTGGTGCCCTATCTACAGGCACAACAGCAGTGGGGATCTGGGCTTTCCCAGAGAAGCAACATCTAATTGCGCTCGGACGCGGCAGAGCCTCTTGCCGAAAAGGCAAACGTTGGCTCCATCTCCCACAGGGAAGGGCCCAGCCCTGAAAGCTGTTGCTGCTCTTCACGGTGCCTTGGCGCCCTATCTACAGGCACAACAGCACTGGGGATCTGGGCTTTCCCAGAGACGCAACATCTCATGGCGCTCGGCCGCGGCAGAGCCTCTTGCCGAAAAGGCAAACGTCCGGCTCCTTCTGCCACGTGGAAACACCCAGCCCTGAAAGCTGTTGCTGATCTTCACCTAACCTTGGTGCCCTATGTACTAGGCACAACAGCACTGGGGATTTGTGCTTTCCCAGAGACGCAACATCACATGGCGCTCGGCCGCGGCAGAGCCTCTTGCCGAAAAGGCAAACGTCCGGCTCCTTCTGCCACAGGGAAACACCCAGCCCTGAAAGCTGTTGCTGCTCTTCACGGTGCCTTGGCGCCCTATCTACAGGCACAACAGCACTGGGGATCTGGGCTTTTCCAGAGAAGCAATATCACATGGCGCTCGGCCACGGCAGAGCCTCTTGCCGAAAAAGCAAACGTCCGGCTCCTTCTCCCACAGGGAAGGGCCCAGCCCTGAAAGCTGTTGCTGCTCTTCACGGTGCCTTGGTGCCCTATCTACAGGCACAACAGCACTGGGGATCTGTGCTTTCCCATGGAAGCAACATCTAATTGCGCTCGGACGCGGCAGAGCCTCTTGCCGAAAAGGCAAACGTTGGCCCCATCTCCCAAAGGGAAGGGCCCAGCCCTGAAAGCTGTTGCTGCACTTTACCTAACCTTGGTGCCCTATCTACAGGCACAACAGCACTGGGGATCTGGGCTTTCCCAGAGACGCAACATCTCATGGCGCTCGTTCGCGGCAGAGCCTCTTGCCGAAAAGGCAAAAGTCCGGCTCCTTCTCCCACAGGGAAGGGCCCAGCCCTGAAAGCTGTTGCTGCACTTTACCTAACCTTGGTGCCCTACCTACAGGCACAACAGCACTGGGGATCTGGGCTATCCCAGAGACGCAACATCTCATGGCGCTCGGCCGCGGCAGAGCCTCTTGCGGAAAAGGCAAATGTCCGGCTCCGTCTGCCACAGGGAAGGGCCCAGTCCTGAAAGCTGTTGCTGCTGTTCACGGTGCCTTGGCACCCTATCTACAGGCACAACAGCACTGGGGATCTGGGCTTTCCCAGAGACGCAACATCTCATGGCGCTCGGCCGCGGCAGAGCCTCTTGCCGAAAAGGCAAACGTTGGCTCCTTCTCCCACAGGGAAGGGCCCAGCCCTGAAAGCTGTTGCTGCTCTTCACGGTGCCTTGGCGCCCTAACTACAGGCACAACAGCACTGGGGATCTGGGCTTTCCCAGAGACGCAACATCTCATGGCGCTCGGCCGCGGCAGAGCCTCTTGCCGAAAATCAAACGTCCCGATCCTTCTGCCACAGGGAAGGGCCCAGCCCTGAAAGCTCTTGCTGCTCTTCACGGTGCCTTGGCGCCCTATCTACAGGTACAACAGCCCTGGGGATATGGGCTTTCCCAGAGACGCAACATCTCATGGCGCTCGGCCGCGGCAGAGCCTCTTGCCGTAAAGGCAAACGTCCGGCTCCTTCTCCCACAGGGAAGGGCCCAGCCCTGAAAGCTCTTGCTGCTCTTCACGGTGCCTTGGCACCCTATCTACAGGCACAACAGCACTGGGGATCTGGGCTTTCCCAGAGACGCAACATCTCATGGCGCTCGGTCGCGGCAGAGCCTCTTGCCGAAAAGGCAAACGTCCGGCTCCTTCTGCCACATGGAAACACCCAGCCCTGAAAGCTGTTGCTGCTCTTCACGGTGCCTTGGCACCCTATCTACAGGCACAACAGCACTGGGGATCTGGGCATTCCCAGAGAAGCAATATCTCATGGCGCTCGGACGCGGCAGAGCCTCTTGCTGAAAAAGCAAACGTCCCGCTCCTTCTGCCACAGGGAAACACCCAGCCCTGAAAGCTGTTGCTGCTCTTCACGGTGCCTTGGCGCCCTATCTACAGGCACAATAGCCCTGGGGATATGGGCTTTCCCAGAGACGCAACATCTCATGGCGCTCGGACCGCGGCAGAGCCTCTTGCCGAAAAGGCAAACGTCCGGCTCCTTCTCCCACAGGGAAGGGCCCAGCCCTGAAAGCTCTTGCTGCTCTTCACGGTGCCTTGGTGCCCTATCTACAGGCAAAACAGCACTGGGGATCTGGGCTTTCCCAGAGAAGCAACATCTAATTGCGCTCGGACGCGGCAGAGCCTCTTGCCGAAAAGGCAAACGTCCGGCTCCTTCTCCCACTGGGAAGGGCCCAGCCCTGAAAGCTCTTGCTGCTCTTCACGGTGCCTTGGCGCCCTATCTACAGGCACAACAGCACTGGGGATCTGTGCTATACCAGAGATGCACCATCTCATGGCGCTCGTTCACAGCAGAGCCTCTTGCCAAAAAGGCAAAAGTCCGGCTCCTTCTCCCACAGGGAAGGGCCCAGCCCTGAAAGCTGTTGCTGCTCTTCACGGTGCCTTGGCACCCTATCTACAGGCACAACAGCACTGGGGATCTGGGCTTTCCCAGAGACGCAACATCTCATGGCGCACGGTCGCGGCAGAGCCTCTTGCCGAAAAAGCAAACGTCCCGCTCCTTCTGCCACAGCTAAACACCCAGCCCTGAAAGCTGTTGCTGCTCTTCACGGTGCCTTGGCGCCCTATCTACAGGCACAATAGCCCTGGGGATATGGGCTTTCCCAGAGACGCAACATCTCATGGCGCTCGGGCCCGCGGCAGAGCCTCTTGCCGAAAAGGCAAACGTCCGGCTCCTTCTCCCACAGGGAAGGGCCCAGCCCTGAAAGCTCTTGCTGCTCTTCACGGTGCCTTGGTGCCCTATCTACAGGCACAACAGCACTGGGGATCTGTGCTTTCCCAGAGAAGCAACATCTAATTGCGCTCGGACGCGGCAGAGCCTCTTGCCGAAAAGGCAAACGTTGGCTCCATCTCCCACAGGGAAGGGCCCCAGCCCTGAAAGCTGTTGCTGCTCTTCACGGTGCCTTGGCGCCCTATCTACAGGCACAACAGCACTGGGGATCTGGGCTTTCCCAGAGACGCAACATCTCATGGCGCTCGGCCGCGGCAGAGCCTCTTGCCGAAAAGGCAAACGTCCCGCTCCTTCTCCCCACTGGGAAGGGCCCAGCCCTGAAAGCTCTTGCTGCTCTTCACGGTGCCTTGGCGCCCTATCTACAGGCACAACAGCTCTGGGGATCTGTGCTATCCCAGAGACGCAACATCTCATGGCGCTCGGCCGCGGCAGAGCCTCTTGCCGAAAAGGCAAACGTCCGGCTACTTCTGCCACATGGAAACACCCAGCCCTGAAAGCTGTTGCTGCTCTTCACGGTGCCTTGGCACCCTATCTACAGGCACAACAGCACTGGGGATCTGGGCTTTCCCAGAGACGCAACATCTCATGGCGCTCGGCCGCGGCAGAGCCTCTTGCCGAAAAGGCAAACGTCCGGCTCCTTCTGCCACAGGGAAGGGCCCAGCCCTGAAAGCTGTTGCTGCTCTTCACGGTGCCTTGGCACCCTATCTACAGGCACAATAGCCCTGGCGATCTGGGCTTTCCCAGAGACGCAACATCTCATGGCGCTCGGCCGCGGCAGAGCCTCTTGCCTAAAAGGCAAACGTCCGGCTCCTTCTCCCACAAGGAAGGGCCCAGCCCTGAAAGCTCTTGCTGCTCTTCACGGTGCCTTGGCACCCTATCTACAGGCACAACAGCACTGGGGATCTGGGCTTTCCCAGAGACGCAACACCTCATGGCGCTCGGCTGCGGCAGAGCCTCTTGCCGAAAAGGCAAAAGTCCGGCTCCTTCTCCCACAGGGAAGGGCCCAGCCCTGAAAGCTGTTGCTGATCTTCACCTAACCTTGGTGCCCTATGTACTAGGCACAATAGCACTGGGGATTTGTGCTTTCCCAGAGACACAACATCACATGGCGCTCGGCCGCGGCAGAGCCTCTTGCCGAAAAGGCAAACGTCCGGCTCCTTCTCCCACAGGGAAACACCCAGCCCTGAAAGCTGTTGCTGCTCTTCACGGTGCCTTGGCACCCTATCTACAGGCACAACAGCACTGGGGATCTGGGCTTTCCCAGAGAAGCAATATCTCATGGCGCTCGGACGCGGCAGAGCCTCTTGCCGAAAAAGCAAACGTCCGGCTCCTTCTGCCACAGGGAAAACACCCAGCCCTGAAAGCTGTTGCTGCTCTTCACGGTGCCTTGGCGCCCTATCTACAGGCACAATAGCCCTGGGGATATGGGCTTTCCCAGAGACGCAACATCTCATGGCGCTCGGCCGCGGCAGAGCCTCTTGCCGAAAAGGCAAACGTCCGGATCCTTCTGCCACAGGGAAACACCCAGCCCTGAAAGCTGTTGCTGCTCTTCACGGTGCCTTGGCGCCCTATCTACAGGCACAACAGCACTGGGGATCTGGGCTTTCCCAGAGACGCAACATCTCATGGCGCTCGGCCACGGCAGAGCCTCTTGCCGAAAAGGCAAACGTCTGGCTCCTTCTGCCGCAGGGAAACACCCAGCCCTGAAAGCTGTTGCTGCTCTTCACGGTGCCTTGCCGCCCTATCTACAGGCACTATAGCCCTGGGGATCTGGGCTATCCCAGAGACGCAACATCTCATGGCGCTTGTCCGCGGCAGAGCCTCTTGCCGAAAAAGCAAATGTCCGGCTCCGTCTGCCACAGGGAAGGGCCCAGCCCTGAAAGCTGTTGCTGCTCTTCACGGTGCCTTGGCGCCCTATCTACAGGCACAACAGCACTGGGGATCTGGGCTTTCCCAGAGACGAAACATCTCATGGCGCTCGGCCGCGGCAGAGCCTCTTGCCGAAAAGGCAAACGTCCGGCTCCTTCTCCCACAGGGAAGGGCCCAGCCCTGAAACCTGTTGCTGATCTTCACGGTGCCTTGGTGCCCTATGTACTAGGCACAACAGCACTGGGGATTTGTGCTTTCCCAGAGACGCAACATCACATGGCGCTCGGCCACGGCAGAGCCTCTTGCCGAAAAGCAAACGTCCCGCTCCTTCTGCCACAGGGAAACACCCAGCCCTGAAAGCTGTTGCTGCTCTTCACTGTGCCTTGGCACCCTATCTACAGGCATAACAGCACTGGGGATCTGGGCTTTCCCAGAGACGCAACATCTCATGGCGCTCGGCCGCGGCAGAGCCTCTTGCCGAAAAGGCAAACGTCCGGCCTCCTTCTCCCACAGGGAAGGGCCCAGCCCTGAAACCTGTTGCTGCTCTTCACGGTGCCTTGGCGCCCTATCTACAGGCACAATAGCCCTGGGGGTCTGGGCTTTCCCAGAGACGCAACATCTCATGGCGCTCGGCCACAGCAGAGCCTCTTGCCGATTAGGCAAACGTCCGGCTCCTTCTCCCACTGGGAAGGGCCCAGCCCTGAAAGCTGTTGCTGCTCTTCACGGTGCCTTGGCACCCTATCTACAGGCACAACAGCAGTGGGGATCTGGGCTATCCCAGAGACGCAACATCTCATGGCGCTCGGTCGCGGCAGAGCCTCTTGCCGAAAAGGCAAACGTCCGGCTCCTTCTGCCACATGGAAACACCCAGCCCTGAAAGCTGTTGCTGCTCTTCACGGTGCCTTGGCACCCTATCTACAGGCACAACAGCACTGGGGATATGGGCTTTCCCAGAGACGCAACATCTCATGGCGCTCGGCCGCGGCAGAGCCTCTTGCCGAAAAGGCAAACGTCCGGCTCCTTCTCCCACAGGGAAGGGCCCAGCCCTGAAAGCTGTTGCTGCTCTTCACCTAACCTTGGTGCCCTATCTACAGGCACAACAGCACTGGGGATCTGGGCTATCCCAGAGAAGCAACATCTCATGGCGCTTGGCCGCGGCAGAGCCTCTTGCCGAAAAGGCAGATGTCAGGCTCCTTCTGCCACAGAGAAACACCCAGCCCTGAAAGCTGTTGCTGCTCTTCACGGTGCCTTGGCGCCCTATCTACAGGTACAACAGCACTGGGGATCTGGGCTTTCCCAGAGAAACAATATCTCATGGCGCTCGGACGCGGCAGAGCCTCTTGCCGAAAAAGAAAACGTCCCGCTCCTTCTGCCACAGGGAAACACCCAGCCCTGAAAGCTGTTGCTGCTCTTCACGGTGCCTTGGCACCCTATCTACAGGCACAATAGCCCTGGGGATCTGGGCTTTCCCAGAGACGCAACATCTCATGGCGCTCAGCCGCGGCAGAGCCTCTTGCCGAAAAGGCAAACGTCCGGCTCCTTCTCCCACAGGGAAGGGCCCAGCCCTGAAAGCTGTTGCTGCTCTTCACGGTGCCTTGGCACCCTATCTACAGGCACAACAGCACTGGGGATCTGGGCTTTCCCAGAGACGCAACATCTCATGGCGCTCGGCCGCGGCAGAGCCTCTTGCCGAAAAGGCAAAACGTCCGGCTCCTTCTCCCACAGGGAAGGGCCCAGCCCTGAAAGCTGTTGCTGATCTTCACCTAACCTTGGTGCCCTATGTACTAGACACAACAGCACTTGGGATTTGTGCTTTCCCAGAGACGCAACATCACATGGCGCTCGGCCGCGGCAGAGCCTCTTGCCGAAAAGGCAAACGTCCGGCTCCTTCTGCCACATGGAAACACCCAGCCCTGAAAGCTGTTGCTGCTCTTCACGGTGCCTTGGCACCCTATCTACAGGCACAACAGCACTGGGGATCTGGGCTTTCCCAGAGAAGCAATATCTCATGGAGCTCGGACGCGGCAGAGCCTCTTGCCGAAAAAGCAAACGTCCGGCTCCTTCTGCCACAGGGAAACACCCAGCCCTGAAAGCTGTTGCTGCTCTTCACGGTGCCTTGGCGCCCTATCTACAGGCACAATAGCCCTGGGGATATGGGCTTTCCCAGAGACGCAACATCTCATGGCGCTCGGCCGCGGCAGAGCCTCTTGCCGAAAAGGCAAACGTCCGGCTCCTTCTGCCACAGGGAAACACCCAGCCCTGAAAGCTGTTGCTGCTCTTCACGGTGCCTTGGCACCCTATCTACAGGCACAACAGCACTGGGGATCTGGGCTTTCCCAGAGACGCAACATCTCATGGCGCTCGGCTGCGGCAGAGCCTCTTGCCGAAAAGGCAAATGTCCGGCTCCGTCTGTCACAGGGAAGGGCCCAGCCCTGAAAGCTGTTGCTGCTCTTCACGGTGCCTTGGCGCCCTATCTACAGGCACAACAGCACTGGGGATCTGGGCTTTCCAGAGACGCAACATCTCATGGCGCTCGGCCGCGGCAGAGCCTCTTGCCGAAAAGGCAAACGTCCCGGCTCCTTCTCCCACAGGGAAGGGCCCAGCCCTGAAACCTGTTGCTGATCTTCACCTAACCTTGGTGCCCTATGTACTAGGCACAACAGCACTGGGGATTTGTGCTTTCCCAGAGACGCAACATCACATGGCGCTCGGCCACGGCAGAGCCTCTTGCCGAAAAAGCAAACGTCCCGCTCCTTCTGCCACAGGGAAACACCCAGCCCTGAAAGCTGTTGCTGCTCTTCACTGTGCCTTGGCACCCTATCTACAGGCACAACAGCACTGGGGATCTGGGCTTTCCCAGAGACGCAACATCTCATGGCGCTCGGCCGCGGCAGAGCCTCTTGCCGAAAAGGCAAACGTCCGGCTCCTTCTCCCACAGGGAAGGGCCCAGCCCTGAAACCTGTTGCTGCTCTTCACGGTGCCTTGGCGCCCTATCTACAGGCACAATAGCCCTGGGGGTCTGGGCTTTCCCAGAGACGCAACATCTCATGGCGCTCGGCCGCGGCAGAGCCTCTTGCCGAAAAGGCAAACGTCCGGCTCCTTCTCCCACAGGGAAGGGCCCAGCCCTGAAAGCTCTTGCTGCTCTTCACGGTGCCTTGGCGCCCTATCTACAGGCACAACAGCTCTGGGGATCTGTGCTATCCCAGAGACGCAACATCTCATGGCGCTCTGTCGCGGCAGAGCCTCTTGCCGAAAAGGCAAACGTCGGCTACTTCTGCCACTGGAAACACCCAGCCCTGAAAGCTGTTGCTGCTCTTCACGGTGCCTTGGCACCCTATCTACAGGCACAACAGCACTGGGGATCTGGGCTTTCCCAGAGACGCAACATCTCATGGCGCTCGGCCGCGGCAGAGCCTCTTGCCGAAAAGGCAAACGTCCGGCTCCTTCTGCCACAGGGAAGGGCCCAGCCCTGAAAGCTGTTGCTGCTCTTCACGGTGCCTTGGCCCCCTATCTACAGGCACAATAGCCCTGGCGATCTGGGCTTTCCCAGAGACGCAACATCTCATGGCGCTCGGCCGCGGCAGAGCCTCTTGCCGAAAAGGCAAAACGTCCGGCTCCTTCTCCCACAAGGAAGGGCCCAGCCCTGAAAGCTCTTGCTGCTCTTCACGGTGCCTTGGCACCTATCTACAGGCACAACAGCACTGGGGATCTGGGCTTTCCCAGAGACGCAACACCTCATGGCGCTCGGCTGCGGCAGAGCCTCTTGCCGAAAAGGCAAACGTCCGGCTACTTCTGCCACATGGAAACACCCAGCCCTGAAAGCTGTTGCTGCTCTTCACGGTGCCTTGGCACCCTATCTACAGGCACAACAGCACTGGGGATCTGGGCTTTCCCAGAGACGCAACATCTCATGGCGCTCGGCCACGGCAGAGGCCTCTTGCCGAAAAGGCAAACGTCTGGCCTCCTTCTGCCGCAGGGAAACACCCAGCCCTGAAAGCTGTTGCTGCTCTTCACGCTGCCTTGCCGCCCTATCTACAGGCACAATAGCCCTGGGGATCTGGGCTATCCCAGAGACGCAACATCTCATGGCGCTTGGCCGCGGCAGAGCCTCTTGCCGAAAAGGCAAATGTCCGGCTCCGTCTGCCACAGGGAAGGGCCCAGCCCTGAAAGCTGTTGCTGCTCTTCACGGTGCCTTGGCGCCCTATCTACAGGCACAACAGCACTGGGGATCTGGGCTTTCCCAGAGACGCAACATCTCATGGGCGCTCGGCCGCGGCAGAGCCTCTTGCCGAAAAGGCAAACGTCCGGCTCCTTCTCCCACAGGGAAGGGCCCAGCCCTGAAACCTGTTGCTGATCTTCACGGTGCCTTGGTGCCCTATGTACTAGGCACAACAGCACTGGGGATTTGTGCTTTCCCAGAGACGCAACATCACATGGCGCTCGGCCACGGCAGAGCCTCTTGCCGAAAAGCAAATGTCCCGCTCCTTCTGCCACAGGGAAACACCCAGCCCTGAAAGCTGTTGCTGCTCTTCACGGTCCTTGGCACCCTATCTACAGGCACAACAGCACTGGGGATCTGGGCTTTCCCCAGAGACGCAACATCTCATGGCGCTCGGCCGCGGCAGAGCCTCTTGCCGAAAAGGCAAACGTCCGACTCCTTCTCCCACAGGGAAGGGCCCAGCCCTGAAAGCTGTTGCTGCTCTTCACGGTGCCTTGGCGCCCTATCTACAGGCACAATAGCCCTGGGGGTCTGGGCTTTCCCAGAGACGCAACATCTCATGGCGCTCGGCCACAGCAGAGCCTCTTGCCGAAAAGGCAAACGTCCGGCTCCTTCTCCCACAGGGAAGGGCCCAGCCCTGAAAGCTGTTGCTGCTCTTCACGGTGCCTTGGCACCCTATCTACAGGCACAACAGCAGTGGGGATCTGGGCTATCCCAGAGACGCACATCTCATGGCGCTCGGTCGCGGCAGAGCCTCTTGCCGAAAAGGCAAACGTCCGGCTCCTTCTGCCACATGGAAACACCCAGCCCTGAAAGCTGTTGCTGCTCTTCACGGTGCCTTGGCACCATATCTACAGTCTCAACAGCACTGGGGATCTGGGCTTTCCCAGAGACGCAACATCTCATGGCGCTCGGCCGCGGCAGAGCCTCTTGCCGAAAAGGCAAACGTCCGGCTCCTTCTCCCACAGGGAAGGGCCCAGCCCTGAAAGCTCTTGCTGCTCTTCACGGTGCCTTGGTGCCCTATCTACAGGCACAACAGCACTGGGGATCTGGGCTATCCCAGAGAAGCAACATCTCATGGCGCTTGGCCGCGGCAGAGCCTCTTGCCGAAAAGGCAAATGTCAGGCTCCTTCTGCCACAGAGAAACACCCAGCCCTGAAAGCTGTTGCTGCTCTTCACGGTGCCCTTGGCGCCCTATCTACAGGTACAACAGCACTGGGGATCTGGGCTTTCCCAGAGAAACAATATCTCATGGCGCTCGGACGCGGCAGAGCCTCTTGCCGAAAAAGCAAACGTCCCGCTCCTTCTGCCACAGGGAAACACCCAGCCCTGAAAGCTGTTGCTGCTCTTCACGGTGCCTTGGCACCCTATCTACAGGCACAATAGCCCTGGGGATCTGGGCTTTCCCAGAGACGCAACATCTCATGGCGCTCAGCCGCGGCAGAGCCTCTTGCCGTAAAGTCAAACGTCCGGCTCCTTCTCCCACAGGGAAGGGCCCAGCCCTGAAAGCTGTTGCTGCTCTTCACGGTGCCTTGGCGCCCTATCTACAGGCACAACAGCACTGGGATCTGGGCTTTCCCAGAGACGCAACATCTCATGGCGCTCGGCCGCGGCAGAGCCTCTTGCCGAAAAGGCAAACGTCCGGCTCCTTCTCCCACAGGGAAGGGACCAGCCCTGAAAGCTGTTGCTGATCTTCACCTAACCTTGGTGCCCTATGTACTAGGCACAAACAGCACTGGGGATTTGTGCTTTCCCAGGACGCAACATCACATGGCGCTCGGCCACGGCAGAGCCTCTTGCCGAAAAAGCAAACGTCCCGCTCCTTCTGCCACAGGGAAACACCCAGCCCTGAAAGCTGTTGCTGCTCTTCACTGTGCCTTGGCACCCTATCTACAGGCACAACAGCACTGGGGATCTGGGCTTTCCCAGAGACGCAACATCTCATGGCGCTCGGCCGCGGCAGAGCCTCTTGCCGAAAAGGCAAACGTCCGGCTCCTTCTCCCACTGGGGAAGGGCCCAGCCCTGAAACCTGTTGCTGCTCTTCACGGTGCCTTGGCGCCCTATCTACAGGCACAATAGCCCTGGGGGTCTGGCTTTCCCAGAGACGCAACATCTCATGGCGCTCGGCTACAGCAGAGCCTCTTGCCGAAAAGGCAAACGTCCGGCTCCTTCTCCCACTGGGAAGGGCCCAGCCCTGAAAGCTGTTGCTGCTCTTCACGGTGCCTTGGCACCCTATCTACAGGCACAACAGCAGTGGGGATCTGGGCTATCCCAGAGACGCAACATCTCATGGCGCTCGGTCGCGGCAGAGCCTCTTGCCGAAAAGGCAAACGTCCGGCTCATTCTGCCACATGGAAACACCCAGCCCTGAAAGCTGTTGCTGCTCTTCACGGTGCCTTGGCACCCTATCTACAGGCACAACAGCACTGGGGATATGGGCTTTCCCAGAGACGCAACATCTCATGGCGCTCGGACCGCGGCAGAGCCTCTTGCCGAAAAGGCAAACGTCCGGCTCCTTCTCCCACAGGGAAGGGCCCAGCCCTGAAAGCTCTTGCTGCTCTTCACCTAACCTTGGTGCCCTATCTACAGGCACAACAGCAGTGGGGATCTGGGCTATCCCAGAGAAGCAACATCTCATGGCGCTTGGCCGCGGCAGAGCCTCTTGCCGAAAAAGGCAGATGTCAGGCTCCTTCTGCCACAGGGAAACACCCCAGCCCTGAAAGCTGTTGCTGCTCTTCACGGTGCCTTGGCCCCCTATCTACAGGCACAATAGCCCTGGGGATCTGGGCTTTCCCAGAGACGCAACATCTCATGGCGCTCGGCCGCGGCAGAGCCTCTTGCCGAAAAGGCAAACGTCGGGCTCCTTCTCCCACTGGGAAGGGCCCAGCCCTGAAAGCTGTTGCTGATCTTCACCTAACCTTGGTGCCCTATGTACTAGAACACAACAGCACTTGGGATTTGTGCTTTCCCAGAGACGCAACATCACATGGCGCTCGGCCGCGGCAGAGGCCTCTTGCCGAAAAGGCAAACGTCCGGCTCCTTCTGCCACATGGAAACACCCAGCCCTGAAAGCTGTTGCTGCTCTTCACGGTGCCTTGGCACCCTATCTACAGGCACAACAGCACTGGGGATCTGGGCTTTCCCAGAGAAGCAATATCTCATGGAGCTCGGACGCGGCAGAGGCCTCTTGCCGAAAAAGCAAAACGTCCGGCTCCTTCTGCCACAGGGAAACACCCAGCCCTGAAAGCTGTTGCTGCTCTTCACGGTGCCTTGGCGCCCTATCTACAGGCACAATAGCCCTGGGGATATGGGCTTTCCCAGAGACGCAACATCTCATGGCGCTCGGCCGCGGCAGAGCCTCTTGCCGAAAAGGCAAACGTCCGGCTCCTTCTGCCACAGGGAAGGGCCCAGCCCTGAAAGCTCTTGCTGCTCTTCACAGTGCCTTGGCACCCTATCTACAGGCACAACAGCACTGGGGATCTGGGCTTTCCCAGAGACGCAACATCTCATGGCGCTCGGCTGCGGCAGAGCCTCTTGCCGAAAAGGCAAATGTCCGGCTCCGTCTGTCACAGGGAAGGGCCCAGCCCTGAAAGCTGTTGCTGCTCTTCACGGTGCCTTGGCGCCCTATCTACAGGCACAACAGCACTGGGGATCTGGGCTTTCCCAGAGACGCAACATCTCATGGCGCTCGGCCGCGGCAGAGCCTCTTGCCGAAAAGGCAAACGTCCGGCTCCTTCTCCCACAGGGAAGGGCCCAGCCCTGAAAGCTGTTGCTGATCTTCACCTAACCTTGGTGCCCTATGTACTA
Organism: Harpia harpyja; assembly: GCF_026419915.1. Taxonomy (NCBI): domain Eukaryota; kingdom Metazoa; phylum Chordata; class Aves; order Accipitriformes; family Accipitridae; genus Harpia; species Harpia harpyja. The sequence goes on along the minus strand of NW_026293224.1, from coordinate 82,001 downwards.
GGCACAACAGCACTGGGGATTTGTGCTTTCCCAGAGACGCAACATCAAATGGCGCTCGGCCACGGCAGAGCCTCTTGCCGAAAAAGCAAACGTCCCGCTCCTTCTGCCACTGGGAAGGGCCCAGCCCTGAAAGCTGTTGCTGCTCTTCACTGTGCCTTGGCACCCTATCTACAGGCACAACAGCACTGGGGATCTGGGCTTTCCCAGAGACGCAACATCTCATGGCGCTCGGCCGCGGCAGAGCCTCTTGCCGAAAAGGCAAACGTCCGGCTCCTTCTCCCACAGGGAAGGGCCCAGCCCTGAAACCTGTTGCTGCTCTTCACGGTGCCTTGGCGCCCTATCTACAGGCACAATAGCCCTGGGGGTCTGGGCTTTCCCAGAGACGCAACATCTCATGGCGCTCGGCCACAGCAGAGCCTCTTGCCGAAAAGGCAAACGTCCGGCTCTTTCTCCCACTGGGAAGGGCCCAGCCCTGAAAGCTGTTGCTGCTCTTCACGGTGCCTTGGCACCCTATCTACAGGCACAACAGCACTGGGGATCTGGGCTATCCCAGAGACGCAACATCTCATGGCGCTCGGTCGCGGCAGAGCCTCTTGCCGAAAAGGCAAACGTCCGGCTCCTTCTGCCACATGGAAACACCCAGCCCTGAAAGCTGTTGCTGCTCTTCACGGTGCCTTGGCACCCTATCTACAGGCACAACAGCACTGGGGATATGGGCTTTCCCAGAGACGCAACATCTCATGGCGCTCGGCCGCGGCAGAGCCTCTTGCCGAAAAGGCAAACGTCCGGCTCCTTCTCCCACAGGGAAGGGCCCAGCCCTGAAACCTGTTGCTGCTCTTCACCTAACCTTGGTGCCCTATCTACAGGCACAACAGCACTGGGGATCTGTGCTTTCCCAGAGACACAACATCTCATGGCGCTCGGCCGCGGCAGAGCCTCTTGCCGAAAAGGCAAACGTCCGGCTCCTTCTGCCACAGGGAAACACCCAGCCCTGAAAGCTGTTGCTGCTCTTCACGGTGCCTTGGTGCCCTATCTACAGGCACAACAGCACTGGGGATCTGGGCTTTCCCAGAGACGCAACATCTCATGGCGCTCGGCCGCGGCAGAGCCTCTTGCCGAAAAAGCAAACGTACCGCTCCTTCTGCCACAGGGAAACACCCCGCCCTGAAAGCTGTTGCTGCTCTTCACGGTGCCTTGGTGCCCTATCTACAGGCACAACAGCACTGGGGATCTGGGCTATCCCAGAGAAGCAACATCTCATGGCGCTTGGCCGCGGCAGAGCCTCTTGCCGAAAAGGCAGACGTCAGGCTCCTTCTGCCACAGGGAAACACCCAGCCCTGAAAGCTGTTGCTGCTCTTCACGGTGCCTTGGCACCCTATCTACAGGCACAACAGCACTGGGGATCTGGGCTTTCCCAGAGACGCAACATCTCATGGCGCTCGGACGCGGCAGAGCCTCTTGCCGAAAAGGCAAACATTGGCTCCTTCTCCACAGGGAAGGGCCCAGCCCTGAAACCTGTTGCTGCTCTTCACGGTGCCTTGGCGCCCTATCTACAGGCACAATAGCCCTGGGGGTCTGGGCTTTCCCAGAGACGCAACATCTCATGGCGCTCGGCCACAGCAGAGCCTCTTGCCGAAAAGGCAAACGTCCGGCTCCTTCTCCCACTGGGAAGGGCCCAGCCCTGAAAGCTGTTGCTGCTCTTCACGGTGCCTTGGCACCCTATCTACAGGCACAACAGCACTGGGGATCTGGGCTATCCCAGAGACGCAACATCTCATGGCGCTCGGTCGCGGCAGAGCCTCTTGCCGAAAAGGCAAACGTCCGGCTCCTTCTGCCACATGGAAACACCCAGCCCTGAAAGCTGTTGCTGCTCTTCACGGTGCCTTGGCACCCTATCTACAGGCACAACAGCACTGGGGATCTGGGCTTTCCCAGAGACGCAACATCTCATGGCGCTCGGCCCGCGGCAGAGCCTCTTGCCGAAAAGGCAAAGGTCCGGCTCCTTCTCCCACAATGAAGGGCCCAGCCCTGAAAGCTGTTGCTGCTCTTCACCTAACCTTGGTGCCCTATCTACAGGCACAACAGCACTGGGGATCTGGGCTATCCCAGAGAAGCAACATCTCATGGCGCTTGGCCGCGGCAGAGCCTCTTGCCGAAAAGGCAAATGTCAGGCTCCTTCTGCCACAGAGAAACACCCAGCCCTGAAAGCTGTTGCTGCTCTTCACGGTGCCTTGGCGCCCTATCTACAGGCACAATAGCCCTGGGGATCTGGGCTTTCCCAGAGACGCAACATCTCATGGCGCTCAGCCGCGGCAGAGCCTCTTGCCGTAAAGGCAAACGTCCGGCTCCTTCTCCCACAGGGAAGGGCCCAGCCCTGAAAGCTGTTGCTGCTCTTCACGGTGCCTTGGCGCCCTATCGACAGGCACAACAGCACTGGGGATCTGGGCTTTCCCAGAGACGCAACATCTCATGGCGCTCGGCCGCGGCAGAGCCTCTTGCCGAAAAGGCAAACGTGCGGCTCCTTCTCCCACAGGGAAGGGACCAGCCCTGAAACCTGTTGCTGATCTTCACCTAACCTTGGTGCCCTATGTACTAGGCACAACAGCACTGGGGATTTGTGCTTTCCCAGAGACGCAACATCACATGGCGCTCGGCCACGGCAGAGCCTCTTGCCGAAAAAGCAAACGTCCCGCTCCTTCTGCCACTGGGAAGGGCCCAGCCCTGAAAGCTGTTGCTGCTCTTCACTGTGCCTTGGCACCCTATCTACAGGCACAACAGCACTGGGGATCTGGGCTTTCCCAGAGACGCAACATCTCATGGCGCTCGGCCGCGGCAGAGCCTCTTGCCGAAAAGGCAAACGTCCGGCTCCTTCTCCCACAGGGAAGGGCCCAGCCCTGAAAGCTGTTGCTGCTCTTCACGGTGCCTTGGCGCCCTATCTACAGGCACAATAGCCCTGGGGGTCTGGGCTTTCCCAGAGACGCAACATCTCATGGCGCTCGGCCACAGCAGAGCCTCTTGCCGAAAAGGCAAACGTCCGGCTCCTTCTCCCACTGGGAAGGGCCCAGCCCTGAAAGCTGTTGCTGCTCTTCACGGTGCCTTGGCACCCTATCTACAGGCAAAACAGCAGTGGGGATCTGGGCTATCCCAGAGACGCAACATCTCATGGCGCTCGGTCGCGGCAGAGCCTCTTGCCGAAAAGGCAAACGTCCGGCTCATTCTGCCACATGGAAACACCCAGCCCTGAAAGCTGTTGCTGCTCTTCACTGTGCCTTGGCACCCTATCTACAGGCACAACAGCACTGGGGATATGGGCTTTCCCAGAGACGCAACATCTCATGGCGCTCGGCCGCGGCAGAGCCTCTTGCCGAAAAGGCAAACGTCTGGCTCCTTCTCCCACAGGGAAGGGCCCAGCCCTGAAAGCTGTTGCTGATCTTCACCTAACCTTGGTGCCCTATCTACAGGCACAACAGCACTGGGGATCTGGGCTATCTCAGAGACGCAACATCTCATGGCGCTTGGCCGCGGCAGAGCCTCTTGACGAAAAGGCAGATGTCAGGCTCCTTCTGCCACTGGGAAGGGCCCAGCCCTGAAAGCTGTTGCTGCTCTTCACGGTGCCTTGGTGCCCTATCTACAGGCACAACAGCACTGGGGATCTGTGCTTTCCCAGAGAAGCAACATCTAATTGCGCTCGGCCGCGGCAGAGCCTCTTGCCGAAAAGGCAAACGTTGGCTCCATCTCCCACAGGGAAGGGCCCAGCCCTGAAAGCTCTTGCTGCTCTTCACGGTGCCTTGGCGCCCTATCTACAGGCACAACAGCACTGGGGATCTGGGCTTTCCCAGAGACGCAACATCTCATGGCGCTCGGCTGCGGCAGAGCCTCTTGCCGAAAAGGCAAACGTCCGGCTCCTTCTCCCACAGGGAAGGGCCCAGCCCTGAAACCTGTTGCTGATCTTCACCTAACCTTGGTGCCCTATGTACTAGGCACAACAGCACTGGGGATTTGTGCTTTCCCAGAGACACAACATCTCATGGCGCTCGGCCGCGGCAGAGCCTCTTGCCGAAAAGGCAAACGTCCGGCTCCTTCTGCCACAGGGAAACACCCAGCCCTGAAAGCTGTTGCTGCTCTTCACGGTGCCTTGGCGCCCTATCTACAGGCACAACAGCACTGGGGATCTGGGCTTTCCCAGAGAAGCAATATCTCATGGCGCTCGGACGCGGCAGAGCCTCTTGCCGAAAAAGCAAACGTACCGCTCCTTCTGCCACAGGGAAACACCCAGCCCTGAAAGCTGTTGCTGCTCTTCACGGTGCCTTGGCGCCCTATCTACAGGCACAATAGCCCTGGGGATATGGGCTTTCCCAGAGACGCAACATCTCATGGCGCTCGGTCGCGGCAGAGCCTCTTGCCGAAAAGGCAAACGTCCGGCTCCTTCTGCCACATGGAAACACCCAGCCCTGAAAGCTGTTGCTGCTCTTCACGGTGCCTTGGCACCCTATCTACAGGCACAACAGCACTGGGGATCTGGGCTTTCCCAGAGACGCAACATCTCATGGCGCTCGGCCGCGGCAGAGCCTCTTGCCGAAAAGGCAAACGTCCGGCTCCTTCTGCCACAGGGAAGGGCCCAGCCCTGAAAGCTGTTGCTGCTCTTCACGGTGCCTTGGCGCCCTATCTACAGGCACAACAGCACTGGGGATCTGGGCTTTCCCAGAGAAGCAATATCTCATGGCGCTCGGCCGCGGCAGAGCCTCTTGCCGAAAAAGCAAACGTTGGCTCCTTCTGCCACAGGGAAACACCCAGCCCTGAAAGCTGTTGCTGCTCTTCACGGTGCCTTGGTGCCCTATCTACAGGCACAACAGCACTGGGGATCTGGGCTTTCCCAGAGACGCAACATCTCATGGCGCTCGGCCGCGGCAGAGCCTCTTGCCGAAAAGGCAAACGTGCGGCTCCTTCTCCCACAGGGAAGGGCCCAGCCCTGAAAGCTGTTGCTGCTCTTCACGGTGCCTTGGCGCCCTATCTACAGGCACAACAGCACTGGGGATCTGGGCTTTCCCAGAGACGCAACATCTCATGGCGCTTGGCCGCGGCAGAGCCTCTTGCCGAGAAGGCAAACGTCTGGCTCATTCTCCCACAGGGAAGGGCCCAGCCCTGAAAGCTGTTGCTGATCTTCACCTAACCTTGGTGCCCTATGTACTAGGCACAACAGCACTGGGGATTTGTGCTTTCCCAGAGACACAACATGACATGGCGCTCGGCCGCGGCAGAGCCTCTTGCCGAAAAGGCAAACGTCCGGCTCCTTCTCCCACCGGGAAGGGCCCAGCCCTGAAAGCTGTTGCTGCTCTTCACGGTGCCTTGGCGCCCTATCTACAGGCACAACAGCACTGGGGATCTGGGCTTTCCCAGAGAAGCAATATCTCATGGCGCTCGGACGCGGCAGAGCCTCTTGCCGAAAAAGCAAACGTCCGGCTCCTTCTGCCACATGGAAACACCCAGCCCTGAAAGCTGTTGCTGCTCTTCACGGTGCCTTGGCGCCCTATCTACAGGCACAATAGCCCTGGGGATATGGGCTTTCCCAGAGACGCAACATCTCATTGCGCTCGGCCGCGGCAGAGCCTCTTGCCGAAAAGGCAAACGTCCGGCTCCTTCTGCCACAGGGAAACACCCAGCCCTGAAAGCTGTTGCTGCTCTTCACGGTGCCTTGGCGCCCTATCTACAGGCACAACAGCACTGGGGATCTGGGCTTTCCCAGAGACGCAACATCTCATTGCGCTCGGCCGCGGCAGAGCCTCTTGCCGAAAAGGCAAACGTCTGGCTCCTTCTGCCGCAGGGAAACACCCAGCCCTGAAAGCTGTTGCTGCTCTTCACGGTGCCTTGGCACCCTATCTACAGGCACAACAGCACTGGGGATCTGGGCTTTCCCAGAAACGCAACATCTCATTGCGCTCGGCCGCGGCAGAGCCTCTTGCCGAAAAGGCAAACGTCCGGCTCCTTCTGCCACAGGGAAGGGCCCAGCCCTGAAAGCTGTTGCTGCTCTTCACGGTGCCTTGGCGCCCTATCTACAGGCACAACAGCACTGGGGATCTGGGCTTTCCCAGAGACGCAACATCTCATGGCGCTTGGCCGCGGCAGAGCCTCTTGCCGAAAAAGCAAACGTCCGGCTCTGTCTGCCACAGGGAAGGGCCCAGCCCTGAAAGCTGTTGCTGCTCTTCACGGTGCCTTGGCGCCCTATCTACAGGCACAACAGCCCTGGGGATCTGGGCTTTCCCAGAGACGCAACATCTCATGGCGCTCGGCCGCGGCAGAGCCTCTTGCCGAAAAGGCAAACGTCCGGCTCCTTCTCCCACAGGGAAGGGCCCAGCCCTGAAACCTATTGCTGATCTTCACCTAACCTTGGTGCCCTATGTACTAGGCAAAACAGCACTGGGGGTTTGTGCTTTCCCAGAGACGCAACATCACATGGCGCTCGGCCGCGGCAGAGCCTCTTGCCGAAAAAGCAAACGTCCGGCTCCTTGTGCCACAGGGAAGGGCCCAGCCCTGAAAGCTGTTGCTGCTCTTCACGGTGCCTTGGCGCCCTATCTACAGGCACAATAGCCCTGGGAATATGGGCTTTCCCAGAGACGCAACATCTCATGGCGCTCGTTCGCGGCAGAGCCTCTTGCCGAAAAGGCAAAAGTCCGGCTCCTTCTCCCACAGGGAAGGGCCCAGCCCTGAAACCTGTTGCTGATCATCACCTAACCTTGGTGCCCTATGTACTAGGCACAACAGCACTGGGGATTTGTGCTTTCCCAGAGACGCAACATCTCATGGCGCTCGGCCGCGGCAGAGCCTCTAGCCGAAAAGGCAAACGTCCGGCTCCTTCTCCCACAGGGAAGGGCCCAGCCCTGAAAGCTGTTGCTGCTCTTCACCTAACCTTGGTGCCCTATCTACAGGCACAACAGCACTGGGGATCTGGGCTATCCCAGAGACGCAACATCTCATGGCGCTTGGCCGCGGCAGAGCCTCTTGCCGAAAAGGCAAACGTCCGGCTCCTTCTCCCACTGGGAAGGGCCCAGCCCTGAAAGCTCTTGCTGCTCTTCACGGTGCCTTGGTGCCCTATCTACAGGCACAACAGCACTGGGGATCTGGGCTTTCCCAGAGAAGCAACATCTAATTGCGCTCGGCCGTGGCAGAGCCTCTTGCCGAAAACGCAAACGTTGGCTCCATCTCCCACAGGGAAGGGCCCAGCCCTGAAAGCTGTTGCTGCTCTTCACGGTGCCTTGGCGCCCTATCTACAGGCACAACAGCACTGGGGATCTGGGCTTTCCCGGAGACAAAACATCTCATGGCGCTCGGCTGCGGCAGAGCCTCTTGCCGAAAAGGCAAACGTCCGGATCCTTCTCCCACAGGGAAGGGCCCAGCCCTGAAACCTGTTGCTGATCTTCACCTAACCTTGGTGCCCTATGTACTAGGCACAACAGCACTGGGGATTTGTGCTTTCCCAGAGACGCAACATCACATGGCGCTCGGCCGCGGCAGAGCCTCTTGCCGAAAAGGCAAACGTCCGGCTCCTTCTGCCACAGGGAAACACCCAGCCCTGAAAGCTGTTGCTGCTCTTCACGGTGCCTTGGAGCCCTATCTACAGGCACAACAGCACTGGGGATCTGGGCTTTCCCAGAGAAGCAATATCTCATGGCGCTCAGACGCGGCAGAGCCTCTTGCCGAAAAAGCAAACGTCCCGCTCCTTCTGCCACAGGGAAACACCCAGCCCTGAAAGCTGTTGCTGCTCTTCATGGTGCCTTGGCGCCCTATCTACAGGCACAATAGCCCTGGGGATCTGGGCTTTCCCAGAGACGCAACATCTCATGGCGCTCGGACGCGGCAGAGCCTCTTGCCGAAAAGGCAAACGTCCGGCTCCTTCTCCCACTGGGAAGGGCCCAGCCCTGAAAGCTCTTGCTGCTCTTCACGGTGCCTTAAGGCCCTATCTACAGGCACAACAGCACTGGGGATCTGTGCTTTCCCAGAGAAGCAACATCTAATTGCGCTCGGACGCGGCAGAGCCTCTTGCCGAAAAGGCAAACGTTGGCTCCATCTCCCACAGGGAAGGGCCCAGCCCTGAAAGCTGTTGCTGATCTTCACAGTGCCTTGGTGACCTATCTACAGGCACAACAGCACTGGGGATCTGGGCTTTCCCAGAGACGCAACATCTCATGGCGCTCGGCCGCGGCAGAGCCTCTTGCCGAAAAGGCAAACGTCCGGCTCCTTCTCCCACAGGGAAGGGCCCAGCCCTGAAAGCTCTTGCTGCTCTTCACGGTGCCTTGGCACCCTATCTACAGGCACAACAGCACTGGGGATCTGTGCTATGCCAGAGACGCAACATCTCATGGCGCTCGTTCGCGGCAGAGCCTCTTGCCGAAAAGGCAAAAGTCCGGCTCCTTCTCCCACAGGGAAGGGCCCAGCCCTGAAAGCTGTTGCTGATCTTCACCTAACCTTGGTGCCCTATGTACTAGGCACAACAGCACTGGGGATTTGTGCTTTCCCAGAGACGCAACATCTCATGGCGCTCGTTCGCGGCAGAGCCTCTTGCCGAAAAGGCAAACGTCCGGCTCCTTCTGCCACAGGGAAGGGCCCAGCCCTGAAAGCTGTTGCTGCTCTTCACGGTGCCTTGGCGCCCTATCTACAGGCACAACAGCACTGGGGATCTGGGCTTTCCCAGAGACGCAACATCTCATGGCGCTCGGCCGCGGCAGAGCCTCTTGCCGAAAAGGCAAACGTCCGGCTCCTTCTGCCACATGGAAACAACCAGCCCTGAAAGCTGTTGCTGCTCTTCACTGTGCCTTGGCACCCTATCTACAGGCACAACAGCACTGGGGATCTGGGCTTTCCCAGAGACGCAACATCTCATGGCGCTCGGCCGCGGCAGAGCCTCTTGCCGAAAAGGCAAACGTCTGGCTCCTTCTCCCACAGGGAAGGGACCAGCCCTGAAAGCTGTTGCTGCTCTTCACGGTGCCTTGGCGCCCTATCTACAGGCACAGTAGCCCTGGGGGTCTGGGCTTTCCCAGAGACGCAACATCTCATGGCGCTCGGCCGCGGCAGAGCCTCTTGCCGAAAAGGCAAATGTCCGGCTCCTTCTGCCACATGGAAACACCCAGCCCTGAAAGCTGTTGCTGCTCTTCACGGTGCCTTGGCGCCCTATCTACAGGCACAACAGCACTGGGGATCTGGGCTTTCCCAGAGACGCAACATCTCATGGCGCTCGGCCGCGGCAGAGCCTCTTGCCGAAAAGGCAAACGTCCGGCTCCTTCTCCCACAGGGAGGGGTCCAGCCCTGAAAGCTGTTGCTGCTCTTCACGGTGCCTTGGCGCCCTATCTACAGGCACAACAGCACTGGGGATCTGTGCTTTCCCAGAGAAGCAACATCTAATTGCGCTCGGACGCGGCAGAGCCTCTTGCCGAAAAGGCAAACGTTGGCTCCATCTCCCACAGGGAAGGGCCCAGCCCTGAAAGCTGGTGCTGCTCTTCACGGTGCCTTGGCACCCTATCTACAGGCACAACAGCACTGGGGATCTGGGCTTTCCCAGAGACGCAACATCTCATGGCGCTCGGCCGCGGCAGAGCCTCTTGCCGAAAAGGCAAACGTCCGGCTCCTTCTCCCACTGGGAAGGGCCCAGCCCTGAAAGCTGTTGCTGCTCTTCACGGTGCCTTGGCGCCCTATCTACAGGCACAACAGCACTGGGGATCTGTGCTATCCCAGAGACGCAACATCTCATGGCGCTCGTTCGCGGCAGAGCCTCTTGCCGAAAAGGCAAAAGTCCGGCTCCTTCTCCCACAGGGAAGGGCCCAGCCCTGAAACCTGTTGCTGATCTTCACCTAACCTTGGTGCCCTATGTACTAGTCACAACAGCACTGGGGATTTGTGCTTTCCCAGAGACGCAACATCTCATGGCGCTCGGCCGCGGCAGAGCCTCTTGCCGAAAAGGCAAACGTCCGGCACCTTCTGCCACAGGGAAACACCCAGCCCTGAAAGCTGTTGCTGCTCTTCACGGTGCCTTGGCACCCTATCTACAGGCACAACAGCACTGGGGATCTGGGCTTTCCCAGAGACGCAACATCTCATGGCGCTCGGCCGCGGCAGAGCCTCTTGCCGAAAAGGCACACGTCCGGCTCCTTCTGCCACAGGGAAACACCCAGCCCTGAAAGCTGTTGCTGCTCTTCACGGTGCCTTGGCGCCCTATCTACAGGCACAACAGCACTGGGGATCTGGGCTTTCCCAGAGACGCAACATCTCATGGCGCTCGGCCGCGGCAGAGCCTCTTGCCGAAAAGGCAAACGTCCGGCTCCTTCTCCCACTGGGAAGGGCCCAGCCCTGAAAGCTGTTGCTGCTCTTCACTGTGCCTTGGCACCCTATCTACAGGCACAACAGCACTGGGGATCTGGGCTTTCCCAGAGACGCAACATCTCATGGCGCTCGGCCGCGGCAGAGCCTCTTGCCGAAAAGGCAAACGTCCGGCTCCTTCTCCCACTGGGAAGGGCCCAGCCCTGAAACCTGTTGCTTCTCTTCACGGTGCCTTGCCGCCCTATCTACAGGCACAATAGCCCTGGGGGTCTGGGCTTTCCCAGAGGCGCAACATCTCATGGCGCTCGGCCGCGGCAGAGCCTCTTGCCGAAAAGGCAAACGTCCGGCTCCTTCTCCCACTGGGAAGGGCCCAGCCCTGAAAGCTGTTGCTGCTCTTCACGGTGCCTTGGCACCCTATCTACAGGCACAACAGCAGTGAGGATCTGGGCTTTCCCAGAGAAGCAACATCTCATGGCGCTCGGCCGCGGCAGAGCCTCTTGCCGAAAAGGCAAACGTCCGGCTCCTTCTGCCACAGGGAAACACCCAGCCCTGAAAGCTGTTGCTGCTCTTCACGGTGCCTTGGCGCCCTATCTACAGGCACAACAGCACTGGGGATCTGGGCTTTCCCAGAGACGCAACATCTCATGGCGCTCGGCCGCGGAAGAGCCTCTTGCCGAAAAGGCAAACGTCCGGCTCCTTCTCCCACTGGGAAGGGCCCAGCCCTGAAACCTGTTGCTGCTCTTCACGGTGCCTTGGCGCCCTATCTACAGGCACAACAGCACTGGGGATCTGGGCTTTCCCAGAGATGCAACATCTCATGGCGCTCTGTCGCGGCAGAGCCTCTTGCCGAAAAGGCAAACGTCCGGCTCCTTCTGCCACATGGAAACACCCAGCCCTGAAAGCTGTTGCTGCTCTTCACTGTGCCTTGGCACCCTATCTACAGGCACAAAAGCACTGGGGATCTGGGCTTTCCCAGAGACGCAACATCTCATTGCGCTCGGCCGCGGCAGAGCCTCTTGCCGAAAAGGTAAACGTCTGGCTCCTTCTCCCACAGGGAAGGGCCCTGCCCTGAAAGCTGTTGCTGCTCTTCACGGTGCCTTGGTGCCCTATCTACAGGCACAATAGCCCCGGGGGTCTGGGCTTTCCCAGAGACGCAACATCTCATGGCGCTCGGCCACAGCAGAGCCTCTTGCCGAAAAGGCAAACGTCCGGCTCTTTCTCCCACTGGGAAGGGCCCAGCCCTGAAAGCTGTTGCTGCTCTTCACGGTGCCTTGGCACCCTATCTACAGGCACAACAGCACTGGGGATCTGGGCTTTCCCAGAGACGCAACATCTCATGGCGCTCGGCCGCGGCAGAGCCTCTTGCCGAAAAGGCAAACGTCCGGCTCCTTCTCCCACATGGAAACACCCAGCCCTGAAAGCAGTTGCTGCTCTTCACTGTGCCTTGGCACCCTATCTACAGGCACAACAGCACTGGGGATATGGGCTTTCCCAGAGACGCAACATCTCATGGCGCTCGGCCGCGGCAGAGCCTCTTGCCGAAAAGACAAACGTCTGGCTCCTTCTCCCACAGGGAAGGGCCCAGCCCTGAAAGCTGTTGCTGCTCTTCACGGTGCCTTGGCGCCCTATCTACAGGCACAACAGCACTGGGGATCTGTGCTTTCCCAGAGAAGCAACATCTAATTGTGCTCGGACGCGGCAGAGCCTCTTGCCGAAAATGCAAACGTTGGCTCCATCTCCCACAGGGAAGGGCCCAGCCCTGAAAGCTGTTGCTGCTCTTCACGGTGCCTTGGTGACCTATCTACAGGCACAACAGCACTGGGGACCTGGGCTTTCCCAGAGACGCAACATCTCATGGCGCTGGGCCGCGGCAGAGCCTCTTGCCGAAAAGGCAAACGTCTGGCTCCTTCTCCCACAGGGAAGGGCCCAGCCCTGAAAGCTGTTGCTGCTCTTCACGGTGTCTTGGCGCCCTATCTACAGGCACAATAGCCCTGGGGGTCTGGGCTTTCCCAGAGACGCAACATCTCATGGTGCTCGGCCACAGCAGAGCCTCTTGCCGAAAAGGCAAACGTCCGGCTCCTTCTGCCACATGGAAACACCCAGCCCTGAAAGCTGTTGCTGCTCTTCACGGTGCCTTGGCACCCTATCGACAGGCACAACAGCACTGGGGATCTGGGCTTTCCCAGAGACGCAACATCTCATGGCGCTCGGCCGCGGCAGAGCCTCTTGCCGAAAAGGCAAACGTCCGGCTCCTTCTGCCACATGGAAACACCCAGCCCTGAAAGCTGTTGCTGCTCTTCACGGTGCCTTGGCACCCTATCTACAGGCACAACAGCACTGGGGATCTGGGCTTTCCCAGAGACGCAACATCTCATGGCGCTCGGCCGCGGCAGAGCCTCTTGCCGAAAAGGCAAACGTCCGGCTCCTTCTCCCACAGGGAAACACCCAGCCCTGAAAGCTGTTGCTGCTCTTCACGGTGCCTTGGCACCCTATCTACAGGCACAACAGCACTGGGGATCTGGGCTTTCCCAGAGAAGCAATATCTCATGGCGCTCGGACGCGGCAGAGCCTCTTGCCGAAAAAGCAAACGTCCCGGTCCTTCTGCCACAGGGAAACACCCAGCCCTGAAAGCTGTTGCTGCTCTTCACGGTGCCTTGGTGCCCTATCTACAGGCACAACAGCAGTGGGGATCTGAGCTTTCCCAGAGACGCAACATCTCATGGCGCTCGGCTGCGGCAGAGCCTCTTGCCGAAAAGGCAAACGTCCGACTCCTTCTCCCACAGGGAAGGGCCCAGCCCTGAAACCTGTTGCTGATCTTCACCTAACCTTGGTGCCCTATGTACTAGGCACAACAGCACTGGGGATTTGTGCTTTCCCAGAGACGCAACATCACATGGCGCTCGGCCGCGGCAGAGGCTCTTGCCGAAAAGGCAAACGTCCGGCTCCTTCTGCCACAGGGAAACACCCAGCCCTGAAAGCTGTTGCTGCTCTTCACGGTGCCTTGGCGCCCTATCTACAGGCACAACAGCACTGGGGATCTGGGCTTTCCCAGAGAAGCAATAACTCATGGCGCTCGGACGCGGCAGATCCTCTTGCCGAAAAAGCAAACGTCCCGCTCCTTCTGCCACAGGGAAACACCCAGCCCTGAAAGCTGTTGCTGCTCTTCACGGTGCCTTGGCACCCTATCTACAGGCACAACAGCACTGGGGATCTGGGCTTTCCCAGAGACGCAACATCTCATGGCGCTGGGCCGCGGCAGAGCCTCTTGCCGAAAAGGCAAACGTCTGGCTCCTTCTCCCACAGGGAAGGGCCCAGCCCTGAAAGCTGTTGCTGCTCTTCACGGTGCCTTGGCGCCCTATCTACAGGCACAATAGCCCTGGGGATCTGGGCTTTCCCAGAGACGCAACATCTCATGGCGCTCGGCCACAGCAGAGCCTCTTGCCGAAAAGGCAAACGTCCGGCTCCTTCTCCCACTGGGAAGGGCCCAGCCCTGAAAGCTGTTGCTGCTCTCACGGTGCCTTGGCACCCTATCTACAGGCACAACAGCAGTGGGGATCTGGGCTTTCCCAGAGACGCAACATCTCATGGCGCTCGGCCGCGGCAGAGCCTCTTGCCGAAATGGCAAACGTCCGGCTCCTTCTGCCACAGGGAAGGGCCCAGCCCTGAAAGCTGTTGCTGCTCTTCACGGTGCCTTGGCACCCTATCTACAGGCACAACAGCACTGGGGATATGGGATTTCCCAGAGACGCAACATCTCATGGCGCTCGGCCGCAGCAGAGCCTCTTGCCGAAAAGGCAAACGTCCGGCTCCTTCTCCCACAGGGAAGTGCCCAGCCCTGAAAGCTGTTGCTGCTCTTCACCTAACCTTGGTGCCCTATCTACAGGCACAACAGCACTGGGGATCTGGGCTTTCCCAGAGAAGCAATATCTCATGGCGCTCGGACGCGGCAGAGCCTCTTGCCGAAAAGGCAAACGTCCCGCTCCTTCTGCCACAGGGAAACACCCAGCCCTGAAAGCTGTTGCTGCTCTTCACGGTGCCTTGGCGCCCTATCTACAGGCACAATAGCCCTGGGGATATGGGCTTTCCCAGAGACGCAACATTTCATGGCGCTAGGCCGCGGCAGAGCCTCTTGCCGTAAAGGCAAACGTCCGGCTCCTTCTCCCACTGGGAAGGGCCCAGCCCTGAAAGCTCTTGCTGCTCTTCACGGTGCCTTGGTGCCCTATCTACAGGCACAACAGCACTGGGGATCTGAGCTTTCCCAGAGACGCAACATCTCATGGCGCTCGGCTGCGGCAGAGCCTCTTGCCAAAAAGGCAAACGTCCGGCTCCTTCTCCCACAGGGAAGGGCCCAGCCCTGAAACCTGTTGCTGATCTTCACCTAACCTTGGTGCCCTATGTACTAGGCACAACAGCACTGGGGATTTGTGCTTTCCCAGAGACGCAACATCACATGGCGCTCGGCCGCGGCAGAGCCTCTTGCCGAAAAGGCAAACGTCCGGCTCATTATGCCACAGGGAAACACCCAGCCCTGAAAGCTGTTGCTGCTCTTCACGGTGCCTTGGCGCCCTATCTACAGGCACAACAGCACTGGGGATCTGGGCTTTCCCAGAGACGCAACATCTCATGGCGCTCGTTCGCGGCAGAGCCTCTTGCCGAAAAGGCAAACGTCCGGCTCCTTCTGCCACAGGGAAGGGCCCAGCCCTGAAAGCTGTTGCTGCTCTTCACTGTGCCTTGGCACCCTATCTACAGGCACAACAGCACTGGGGATCTGGGCTTTCCCAGAGACGCAACATCTCATGGCGCTCGGCTGCGGCAGAGCCTCTTGCCGCAAAGGCAAACGTCCGACTCCTTCTCCCACAGGGAAGGGCCCAGCCCTGAAACCTGTTGCTGATCTTCACCTAACCTTGGTGCCCTATGTACTAGGCACAACAGCACTGGGGATTTGTGCTTTCCCAGAGACGCAACATATCATGGCGCTCGGCCGCGGCAGAGCCTCTTGCCGAAAAGGCAAACGTCTGGCTCCTTCTGCCACAGGGAAACACCCAGCCCTGAAAGCTGTTGCTGCTCTTCACGGTGCCTTGGCACCCTATCTACAGGCACAACAGCAGTGGGGATCTGGGCTTTCCCAGAGACGCAACATCTCATGGCGCTTGGCCGCGGCAGAGCCTCTTGCCGAAAAGGCAAACGTCTGGCTCCTTCTCCCACAGGGAAGGGCCCAGCCCTGAAAGCTGTTGCTGCTCTTCACGGTGCCTTGGCGCCCTATCTACAGGCACAATAGCCCTGGGGATCTGTGCTTTCCCAGAGAAGCAACATCTAATTGCGCTCGGACGCGGCAGAGCCTCTTGCCGAAAATGCAAACGTTGGCTCCATCTCCCACAGGGAAGGGCCCAGCCCTGAAAGCTGTTGCTGCTCTTCACGGTGCCTTGGTGACCTATCTACAGGCACAACAGCACTGGGGATCTGGGCTTTCCCAGAGACGCAACATCTCATGGCGCTGGGCCGCGGCAGAGCCTCTTGCCGAAAAGGCAAACGTCTGGCTCCTTCTCCCACAGGGAAGGGCCCAGCCCTGAAAGCTGTTGCTGCTCTTCACGGTGCCTTGGCGCCCTATCTACAGGCACAATAGCCCTGGGGGTCTGGGCTTTCCCAGAGACGCAACATCTCATGGTGCTCGGCCACAGCAGAGCCTCTTGCCGAAAAGGCAAACGTCCGGCTCCTTCTGCCACATGGAAACACCCAGCCCTGAAAGCTGTTGCTGCTCTTCACGGTGCCTTGGCACCCTATCGACAGGCACAACATCACTGGGGATCTGGGCTTTCCCAGAGACGCAACATCTCATGGCGCTCGGCCGCGGCAGAGCCTCTTGCCGAAAAGGCAAACGTCCGGCTCCTTCTGCCACATGGAAACACCCAGCCCTGAAAGCTGTTGCTGCTCTTCACGGTGCCTTGGCACCCTATCTACAGGCACAACAGCACTGGGGATCTGGGCTTTCCCAGAGACGCAACATCTCATGGCGCTCGGCCGCTGCAGAGCCTCTTGCCGAAAAAGCAAACGTCCGGCTCCTTCTCCCACAGGGAAACACCCAGCCCTGAAAGCTGTTGCTGCTCTTCACGGTGCCTTGGCACCCTATCTACAGGCACAACAGCACTGGGGATCTGGGCTTTCCCAGAGAAGCAATATCTCATGGCGCTCGGACGCGGCAGAGCCTCTTGCCGAAAAAGCAAACGTCCCGGTCCTTCTGCCACAGGGAAACACCCAGCCCTGAAAGCTGTTGCTGCTCTTCACGGTGCCTTGGTGCCCTATCTACAGGCACAACAGCAGTGGGGATCTGAGCTTTCCCAGAGACGCAACATCTCATGGCGCTCGGCTGCGGCAGAGCCTCTTGCCGAAAAGGCAAACGTCCGACTCCTTCTCCCACAGGGAAGGGCCCAGCCCTGAAACCTGTTGCTGATCTTCACCTAACCTTGGTGCCCTATGTACTAGGCACAACAGCACTGGGGATTTGTGCTTTCCCAGAGACGCAACATCACATGGCGCTCGGCCGCGGCAGAGGCTCTTGCCGAAAAGGCAAACGTCCGGCTCCTTCTGCCATTGGGAAACACCCAGCCCTGAAAGCTGTTGCTGCTCTTCACGGTGCCTTGGCGCCCTATCTACAGGCACAACAGCACTGGGGATCTGGGCTTTCCCAGAGAAGCAATAACTCATGGCGCTCGGACGCGGCAGATCCTCTTGCCGAAAAAGCAAACGTCCCGCTCCTTCTGCCACAGGGAAACACCCAGCCCTGAAAGCTGTTGCTGCTCTTCACGGTGCCTTGGCACCCTATCTACAGGCACAACAGCACTGGGGATCTGGGCTTTCCCAGAGACGCAACATCTCATGGCGCTGGGCCGCGGCAGAGCCTCTTGCCGAAAAGGCAAACGTCTGGCTCCTTCTCCCACAGGGAAGGGCCCAGCCCTGAAAGCTGTTGCTGCTCTTCACGGTGCCTTGGCGCCCTACCTACAGGCACAATAGCCCTGGGGGTCTGGGCTTTCCCAGAGACGCAACATCTCATGGCGCTCGGCCACAGCAGAGCCTCTTGCCGAAAAGGCAAACGTCCGGCTCCTTCTCCCACTGGAAAGGGCCCAGCCCTGAAAGCTGTTGCTGCTCTCACGGTGCCTTGGCGCCCTATCTACAGGCACAACAGCACTGGGGATCTGGGCTTTCCCAGAGAAGCAATAACTCATGGCGCTCGGACGCGGCAGATCCTCTTGCCGAAAAAGCAAACGTCCCGCTCCTTCTGCCACAGGGAAACACCCAGCCCTGAAAGCTGTTGCTGCTCTTCACGGTGCCTTGGCACCCTATCTACAGGCACAACAGCACTGGGGATCTGGGCTTTCCCAGAGACGCAACATCTCATGGCGCTGGGCCGCGGCAGAGCCTCTTGCCGAAAAGGCAAACGTCTGGCTCCTTCTCCCACAGGGAAGGGCCCAGCCCTGAAAGCTGTTGCTGCTCTTCACGGTGCCTTGGCGCCCTATCTACAGGCACAATAGCCCTGGGGATCTGGGCTTTCCCAGAGACGCAACATCTCATGGCGCTCGGCCACAGCAGAGCCTCTTGCCGAAAAGGCAAACGTCCGGCTCCTTCTCCCACTGGGAAGGGCCCAGCCCTGAAAGCTGTTGCTGCTCTCACGGTGCCTTGGCACCCTATCTACAGGCACAACAGCAGTGGGGATCTGGGCTTTCCCAGAGACGCAACATCTCATGGCGCTCGGCCGCGGCAGAGCCTCTTGCCGAAAAGGCAAACGTCCGGCTCCTTCTGCCACAGGGAAGGGCCCAGCCCTGAAAGCTGTTGCTGCTCTTCACGGTGCCTTGGCACCCTATCTACAGGCACAACAGCACTGGGGATATGGGATTTCCCAGAGACGCAACATCTCATGGCGCTCGGCCGCAGCAGAGCCTCTTGCCGAAAAGGCAAACGTCCGGCTCCTTCTCCCACAGGGAAGTGCCCAGCCCTGAAAGCTGTTGCTGCTCTTCACCTAACCTTGGTGCCCTATCTACAGGCACAACAGCACTGGGGATCTGGGCTTTCCCAGAGAAGCAATATCTCATGGCGCTCGGACGCGGCAGAGCCTCTTGCCGAAAAAGCAAACGTCCCGCTCCTTCTGCCACAGGGAAACACCCAGCCCTGAAAGCTGTTGCTGCTCTTCACGGTGCCTTGGCGCCCTATCTACAGGCACAACAGCACTGGGGATCTGGGCTTTCCCAGAGACGCAACATCTCATGGCGCTCTGTCGCGGCAGAGCCTCTTGCCGAAAAGGCAAACGTCCGGCTCCTTCTGCCACATGGAAACACCCAGCCCTGAAAGCTGTTGCTGCTCTTCACGGTGCCTTGGTGCCCTATCTACAGGCACAACAGCAGTGGGGATCTGAGCTTTCCCAGAGACGCAACATCTCATGGCGCTCGGCTGCGGCAGAGCCTCTTGCCGAAAAGGCAAACGTCCGACTCCTTCTCCCACAGGGAAGGGCCCAGCCCTGAAACCTGTTGCTGATCTTCACCTAACCTTGGTGCCCTATGTACTAGGCACAACAGCACTGGGGATTTGTGCTTTCCCAGAGACGCAACATCACATGGCGCTCGGCCGCGGCAGAGGCTCTTGCCGAAAAGGCAAACGTCCGGCTCCTTCTGCCATTGGGAAACACCCAGCCCTGAAAGCTGTTGCTGCTCTTCACGGTGCCTTGGCGCCCTATCTACAGGCACAACAGCACTGGGGATCTGGGCTTTCCCAGAGAAGCAATAACTCATGGCGCTCGGACGCGGCAGATCCTCTTGCCGAAAAAGCAAACGTCCCGCTCCTTCTGCCACAGGGAAACACCCAGCCCTGAAAGCTGTTGCTGCTCTTCACGGTGCCTTGGCACCCTATCTACAGGCACAACAGCACTGGGGATCTGGGCTTTCCCAGAGACGCAACATCTCATGGCGCTGGGCCGCGGCAGAGCCTCTTGCCGAAAAGGCAAACGTCTGGCTCCTTCTCCCACAGGGAAGGGCCCAGCCCTGAAAGCTGTTGCTGCTCTTCACGGTGCCTTGGCGCCCTACCTACAGGCACAATAGCCCTGGGGGTCTGGGCTTTCCCAGAGACGCAACATCTCATGGCGCTCGGCCACAGCAGAGCCTCTTGCCGAAAAGGCAAACGTCCGGCTCCTTCTCCCACTGGAAAGGGCCCAGCCCTGAAAGCTGTTGCTGCTCTCACGGTGCCTTGGCGCCCTATCTACAGGCACAACAGCACTGGGGATCTGGGCTTTCCCAGAGAAGCAATAACTCATGGCGCTCGGACGCGGCATATCCTCTTGCCGAAAAAGCAAACGTCCCGCTCCTTCTGCCACAGGGAAACACCCAGCCCTGAAAGCTGTTGCTGCTCTTCACGGTGCCTTGGCACCCTATCTACAGGCACAACAGCACTGGGGATCTGGGCTTTCCCAGAGACGCAACATCTCATGGCGCTGGGCCGCGGCAGAGCCTCTTGCCGAAAAGGCAAACGTCTGGCTCCTTCTCCCACAGGGAAACACCCAGCCCTGAAAGCTGTTGCTGCTCTTCACGGTGCCTTGGCGCCCTATCTACAGGCACAACAGCCCTGGGGATCTGGGCTTTCCCAGAGACGCAACATCTCATGGCGCTCGGCCACAGCAGAGCCTCTTGCCGAAAAGGCAAACGTCCGGCTCCTTCTCCCACTGGGAAGGGCCCAGCCCTGAAAGCTGTTGCTGCTCTCACGGTGCCTTGGCACCCTATCTACAGGCACAACAGCAGTGGGGATCTGGGCTTTCCCAGAGACGCAACATCTCATGGCGCTCGGCCGCGGCAGAGCCTCTTGCCGAAAAGGCAAACGTCCGGCTCCTTCTGCCACAGGGAAGGGCCCAGCCCTGAAAGCTGTTGCTGCTCTTCACGGTGCCTTGGCACCCTATCTACAGGCACAACAGCACTGGGGATATGGGATTTCCCAGAGACGCAACATCTCATGGCGCTCGGCCGCAGCAGAGCCTCTTGCCGAAAAGGCAAACGTCCGGCTCCTTCTCCCACAGGGAAGTGCCCAGCCCTGAAAGCTGTTGCTGCTCTTCACCTAACCTTGGTGCCCTATCTACAGGCACAACAGCACTGGGGATCTGGGCTTTCCCAGAGAAGCAATATCTCATGGCGCTCGGACGCGGCAGAGCCTCTTGCCGAAAAAGCAAACGTCCCGCTCCTTCTGCCACAGGGAAACACCCAGCCCTGAAAGCTGTTGCTGCTCTTCACGGTGCCTTGGCGCCCTATCTACAGGCACAACAGCACTGGGGATCTGGGCTTTCCCAGAGACGCAACATCTCATGGCGCTCTGTCGCGGCAGAGCCTCTTGCCGAAAAGGCAAACGTCCGGCTCCTTCTGCCACATGGAAACACCCAGCCCTGAAAGCTGTTGCTGCTCTTCACTGTGCCTTGGCACCCTATCTACAGGCACAAAAGCACTGGGGATCTGGGCTTTCCCAGAGACGCAACATCTCATTGCGCTCGGCCGCGGCAGAGCCTCTTGCCGAAAAGGTAAACGTCTGGCTCCTTCTCCCACAGGGAAGGGCCCTGCCCTGAAAGCTGTTGCTGCTCTTCACGGTGCCTTGGTGCCCTATCTACAGGCACAATAGCCCCGGGGGTCTGGGCTTTCCCAGAGACGCAACATCTCATGGCGCTCGGCCACAGCAGAGCCTCTTGCCGAAAAGGCAAACGTCCGGCTCTTTCTCCCACTGGGAAGGGCCCAGCCCTGAAAGCTGTTGCTGCTCTTCACGGTGCCTTGGCACCCTATCTACAGGCACAACAGCACTGGGGATCTGGGCTTTCCCAGAGACGCAACATCTCATGGCGATCGGCCGCGGCAGAGCCTCTTGCCGAAAAGGCAAACGTCCGGCTCCTTCTCCCACATGGAAACACCCAGCCCTGAAAGCAGTTGCTGCTCTTCACTGTGCCTTGGCACCCTATCTACAGGCACAACAGCACTGGGGATATGGGCTTTCCCAGAGACGCAACATCTCATGGCGCTCGGCCGCGGCAGAGCCTCTTGCCGAAAAGACAAACGTCTGGCTCCTTCTCCCACAGGGAAGGGCCCAGCCCTGAAAGCTGTTGCTGCTCTTCACGGTGCCTTGGCGCCCTATCTACAGGCACAACAGCACTGGGGATCTGTGCTTTCCCAGAGAAGCAACATCTAATTGTGCTCGGACGCGGCAGAGCCTCTTGCCGAAAATGCAAACGTTGGCTCCATCTCCCACAGGGAAGGGCCCAGCCCTGAAAGCTGTTGCTGCTCTTCACGGTGCCTTGGTGACCTATCTACAGGCACAACAGCACTGGGGACCTGGGCTTTCCCAGAGACGCAACATCTCATGGCGCTGGGCCGCGGCAGAGCCTCTTGCCGAAAAGGCAAACGTTGGCTCCTTCTCCCACAGGGAAGGGCCCAGCCCTGAAAGCTGTTGCTGCTCTTCACGGTGTCTTGGCGCCCTATCTACAGGCACAATAGCCCTGGGGGTCTGGGCTTTCCCAGAGACGCAACATCTCATGGTGCTCGGCCACAGCAGAGCCTCTTGCCGAAAAGGCAAACGTCCGGCTCCTTCTGCCACATGGAAACACCCAGCCCTGAAAGCTGTTGCTGCTCTTCACGGTGCCTTGGCACCCTATCGACAGGCACAACAGCACTGGGGATCTGGGCTTTCCCAGAGACGCAACATCTCATGGCGCTCGGCCGCGGCAGAGCCTCTTGCCGAAAAGGCAAACGTCCGGCTCCTTCTGCCACATGGAAACACTCAGCCCTGAAAGCTGTTGCTGCTCTTCACGGTGCCTTGGCACCCTATCTACAGGCACAACAGCACTGGGGATCTGGGCTTTCCCAGAGACGCAACATCTCATGGCGCTCGGCCGCGGCAGAGCCTCTTGCCGAAAAGGCAAACGTCCGGCTCCTTCTCCCACAGGGAAACACCCAGCCCTGAAAGCTGTTGCTGCTCTTCACGGTGCCTTGGCACCCTATCTACAGGCACAACAGCACTGGGGATCTGGGCTTTCCCAGAGAAGCAATATCTCATGGCGCTCGGACGCGGCAGAGCCTCTTGCCGAAAAAGCAAACGTCCCAGTCCTTCTGCCACAGGGAAACACCCAGCCCTGAAAGCTGTTGCTGCTCTTCACGGTGCCTTGGTGCCCTATCTACAGGCACAACAGCAGTGGGGATCTGAGCTTTCCCAGAGACGCAACATCTCATGGCGCTCGGCTGCGGCAGAGCCTCTTGCCGAAAAGGCAAACGTCCGACTCCTTCTCCCACAGGGAAGGGCCCAGCCCTGAAACCTGTTGCTGATCTTCACCTAACCTTGGTGCCCTATGTACTAGGCACAACAGCACTGGGGATTTGTGCTTTCCCAGAGACGCAACATCACATGGCGCTCGGCCGCGGCAGAGGCTCTTGCCGAAAAGGCAAACGTCCGGCTCCTTCTGCCACAGGGAAACACCCAGCCCTGAAAGCTGTTGCTGCTCTTCACGGTGCCTTGGCGCCCTATCTACAGGCACAACAGCACTGGGGATCTGGGCTTTCCCAGAGAAGCAATAACTCATGGCGCTCGGACGCGGCAGATCCTCTTGCCGAAAAAGGCAAACGTCCCGCTCCTTCTGCCACAGGGAAACACCCAGCCCTGAAAGCTGTTGCTGCTCTTCACGGTGCCTTGGCACCCTATCTACAGGCACAACAGCACTGGGGATCTGGGCTTTCCCAGAGACGCAACATCTCATGGCGCTGGGCCGCGGCAGAGCCTCTTGCCGAAAAGGCAAACGTCTGGCTCCTTCTCCCACAGGGAAGGGCCCAGCCCTGAAAGCTGTTGCTGCTCTTCACGGTGCCTTGGCGCCCTATCTACAGGCACAATAGCCCTGGGGATCTGGGCTTTCCCAGAGACGCAACATCTCATGGCGCTCGGCCACAGCAGAGCCTCTTGCCGAAAAGGCAAACGTCCGGCTCCTTCTCCCACTGGGAAGGGCCCAGCCCTGAAAGCTGTTGCTGCTCTCACGGTGCCTTGGCACCCTATCTACAGGCACAACAGCAGTGGGGATCTGGGCTTTCCCAGAGACGCAACATCTCATGGCGCTCGGCCGCGGCAGAGCCTCTTGCCGAAAAGGCAAACGTCCGGCTCCTTCTGCCACAGGGAAGGGCCCAGCCCTGAAAGCTGTTGCTGCTCTTCACGGTGCCTTGGCACCCTATCTACAGGCACAACAGCACTGGGGATATGGGATTTCCCAGAGACGCAACATCTCATGGCGCTCGGCCGCAGCAGAGCCTCTTGCCGAAAAGGCAAACGTCCGGCTCCTTCTCCCACAGGGAAGTGCCCAGCCCTGAAAGCTGTTGCTGCTCTTCACCTAACCTTGGTGCCCTATCTACAGGCACAACAGCACTGGGGATCTGGGCTTTCCCAGAGAAGCAATATCTCATGGCGCTCGGACGCGGCAGAGCCTCTTGCCGAAAAAAGCAAACGTCCCGCTCCTTCTGCCACAGGGAAACACCCAGCCCTGAAAGCTGTTGCTGCTCTTCACGGTGCCTTGGCGCCCTATCTACAGGCACAATAGCCCTGGGGATATGGGCTTTCCCAGAGACGCAACATTTCATGGCGCTAGGCCGCGGCAGAGCCTCTTGCCGTAAAGGCAAACGTCCGGCTCCTTCTCCCACTGGGAAGGGCCCAGCCCTGAAAGCTCTTGCTGCTCTTCACGGTGCCTTGGTGCCCTATCTACAGGCACAACAGCACTGGGGATCTGAGCTTTCCCAGAGACGCAACATCTCATGGCGCTCGGCTGCGGCAGAGCCTCTTGCCAAAAAGGCAAACGTCCGGCTCCTTCTCCCACAGGGAAGGGCCCAGCCCTGAAACCTGTTGCTGATCTTCACCTAACCTTGGTGCCCTATGTACTAGGCACAACAGCACTGGGGATTTGTGCTTTCCCAGAGACGCAACATCACATGGCGCTCGGCCGCGGCAGAGCCTCTTGCCGAAAAGGCAAACGTCCGGCTCCTTCTGCCACAGGGAAACACCCAGCCCTGAGAGCTCTTGCTGCTCTTCACGGTGCCTTGGCGCCCTATCTACAGGCACAACAGCACTGGGGATCTGGGCTTTCCCAGAGAAGCAATATCTCAATGCGCTCGGACGCGGCAGATCCTCTTGCCGAAAAAGCAAACGTCCCGCTCCTTCTGCCACAGGGAAACACCCAGCCCTGAAAGCTGTTGCTGCTCTTCACGGTGCCTTGGCGCCCTATCTACAGGCACAATAGCCCTGGGGATATGGGCTTTCCCAGAGACGCAACTTCTCATGGCGCTCGGCCGCGGCAGAGCCTCTTGCCGAAAAGGCAAACGTCCGGCACCTTCTCCCACTGGGAAGGGCCCAGCCCTGAAAGCTGTTGCTGATCTTCACGGTGCCTTGGTGCCCTATCTACAGGCACAACAGCAGTGGGGATCTGTGCTATCCCAGAGACGCAACATCTCATGGCACTCGTTCGCGGCAGAGCCTCTTGCCGAAAAGGCAAACGTCTGGCTCCTTCTGCCACAGGGAAGGGCCCAGGCCTGAAAGCTGTTGCTGCTCTTCACTGTGCCTTGGCACCCTATCTACAGGCACAACAGCACTGGGGATCTGGGCTTTCCCAGAGACGCAACATCTCATGGCGCTCGGCTGCGGCAGAGCCTCTTGCCGCAAAGGCAAACGTCCGACTCCTTCTCCCACAGGGAAGGGCCCAGCCCTGAAACCTGTTGCTGATCTTCACCTAACCTTGGTGCCCTATGTACTAGGCACAACAGCACTGGGGATTTGTGCTTTCCCAGAGACGCAACATATCATGGCGCTCGGCCGCGGCAGAGCCTCTTGCCGAAAAGGCAAACGTCTGGCTCCTTCTGCCACAGGGAAACACCCAGCCCTGAAAGCTGTTGCTGCTCTTCACGGTGCCTTGGCACCCTATCTACAGGCACAACAGCAGTGGGGATCTGGGCTTTCCCAGAGACGCAACATCTCATGGCGCTTGGCCGCGGCAGAGCCTCTTGCCGAAAAGGCAAACGTCTGGCTCCTTCTCCCACAGGGAAGGGCCCAGCCCTGAAAGCTGTTGCTGCTCTTCACGGTGCCTTGGCGCCCTATCTACAGGCACAATAGCCCTGGGGATCTGTGCTTTCCCAGAGAAGCAACATCTAATTGCGCTCGGACGCGGCAGAGCCTCTTGCCGAAAATGCAAACGTTGGCTCCATCTCCCACAGGGAAGGGCCCAGCCCTGAAAGCTGTTGCTGCTCTTCACGGTGCCTTGGTGACCTATCTACAGGCACAACAGCACTGGGGATCTGGGCTTTCCCAGAGACGCAACATCTCATGGCGCTGGGCCGCGGCAGAGCCTCTTGCCGAAAAGGCAAACGTCTGGCTCCTTCTCCCACAGGGAAGGGCCCAGCCCTGAAAGCTGTTGCTGCTCTTCACGGTGCCTTGGCGCCCTATCTACAGGCACAATAGCCCTGGGGGTCTGGGCTTTCCCAGAGACGCAACATCTCATGGTGCTCGGCCACAGCAGAGCCTCTTGCCGAAAAGGCAAACGTCCGGCTCCTTCTGCCACATGGAAACACCCAGCCCTGAAAGCTGTTGCTGCTCTTCACGGTGCCTTGGCACCCTATCGACAGGCACAACATCACTGGGGATCTGGGCTTTCCCAGAGACGCAACATCTCATGGCGCTCGGCCGCGGCAGAGCCTCTTGCCGAAAAGGCAAACGTCCGGCTCCTTCTGCCACATGGAAACACCCAGCCCTGAAAGCTGTTGCTGCTCTTCACGGTGCCTTGGCACCCTATCTACAGGCACAACAGCACTGGGGATCTGGGCTTTCCCAGAGACGCAACATCTCATGGCGCTCGGCCGCTGCAGAGCCTCTTGCCGAAAAGGCAAACGTCCGGCTCCTTCTCCCACAGGGAAACACCCAGCCCTGAAAGCTGTTGCTGCTCTTCACGGTGCCTTGGCACCCTATCTACAGGCACAACAGCACTGGGGATCTGGGCTTTCCAGAGAAGCAATATCTCATGGCGCTCGGACGCGGCAGAGCCTCTTGCCGAAAAAGCAAACGTCCCGGTCCTTCTGCCACAGGGAAACACCCAGCCCTGAAAGCTGTTGCTGCTCTTCACGGTGCCTTGGTGCCCTATCTACAGGCACAACAGCAGTGGGGATCTGAGCTTTCCCAGAGACGCAACATCTCATGGCGCTCGGCTGCGGCAGAGCCTCTTGCCGAAAAGGCAAACGTCCGACTCCTTCTCCCACAGGGAAGGGCCCAGCCCTGAAACCTGTTGCTGATCTTCACCTAACCTTGGTGCCCTATGTACTAGGCACAACAGCACTGGGGATTTGTGCTTTCCCAGAGACGCAACATCACATGGCGCTCGGCCGCGGCAGAGGCTCTTGCCGAAAAGGCAAACGTCCGGCTCCTTCTGCCATTGGGAAACACCCAGCCCTGAAAGCTGTTGCTGCTCTTCACGGTGCCTTGGCGCCCTATCTACAGGCACAACAGCACTGGGGATCTGGGCTTTCCCAGAGAAGCAATAACTCATGGCGCTCGGACGCGGCAGATCCTCTTGCCGAAAAAGCAAACGTCCCGCTCCTTCTGCCACAGGGAAACACCCAGCCCTGAAAGCTGTTGCTGCTCTTCACGGTGCCTTGGCACCCTATCTACAGGCACAACAGCACTGGGGATCTGGGCTTTCCCAGAGACGCAACATCTCATGGCGCTGGGCCGCGGCAGAGCCTCTTGCCGAAAAGGCAAACGTCTGGCTCCTTCTCCCACAGGGAAGGGCCCAGCCCTGAAAGCTGTTGCTGCTCTTCACGGTGCCTTGGCACCCTACCTACAGGCACAATAGCCCTGGGGGTCTGGGCTTTCCCAGAGACGCAACATCTCATGGCGCTCGGCCACAGCAGAGCCTCTTGCCGAAAAGGCAAACGTCCGGCTCCTTCTCCCACTGGAAAGGGCCCAGCCCTGAAAGCTGTTGCTGCTCTCACGGTGCCTTGGCGCCCTATCTACAGGCACAACAGCACTGGGGATCTGGGCTTTCCCAGAGAAGCAATAACTCATGGCGCTCGGACGCGGCAGATCCTCTTGCCGAAAAAGCAAACGTCCCGCTCCTTCTGCCACAGGGAAACACCCAGCCCTGAAAGCTGTTGCTGCTCTTCACGGTGCCTTGGCACCCTATCTACAGGCACAACAGCACTGGGGATCTGGGCTTTCCCAGAGACGCAACATCTCATGGCGCTGGGCCGCGGCAGAGCCTCTTGCCGAAAAGGCAAACGTCTGGCTCCTTCTCCCACAGGGAAGGGCCCAGCCCTGAAAGCTGTTGCTGCTCTTCACGGTGCCTTGGCGCCCTATCTACAGGCACAATAGCCCTGGGGATCTGGGCTTTCCCAGAGACGCAACATCTCATGGCGCTCGGCCACAGCAGAGCCTCTTGCCGAAAAGGCAAACGTCCGGCTCCTTCTCCCACTGGGAAGGGCCCAGCCCTGAAAGCTGTTGCTGCTCTCACGGTGCCTTGGCACCCTATCTACAGGCACAACAGCAGTGGGGATCTGGGCTTTCCCAGAGACGCAACATCTCATGGCGCTCGGCCGCGGCAGAGCCTCTTGCCGAAAAGGCAAACGTCCGGCTCCTTCTGCCACAGGGAAGGGCCCAGCCCTGAAAGCTGTTGCTGCTCTTCACGGTGCCTTGGCACCCTATCTACAGGCACAACAGCACTGGGGATATGGGATTTCCCAGAGACGCAACATCTCATGGCGCTTCAGGCCGCAGCAGAGCCTCTTGCCGAAAAGGCAAACGTCCGGCTCCTTCTCCCACAGGGAAGTGCCCAGCCCTGAAAGCTGTTGCTGCTCTTCACCCTAACCTTGGTGCCCTATCTACAGGCACAACAGCACTGGGGATCTGGGCTTTCCCAGAGAAGCAATATCTCATGGCGCTCGGACGCGGCAGAGCCTCTTGCCGAAAAAGCAAACGTCCCGCTCCTTCTGCCACAGGGAAACACCCAGCCCTGAAAGCTGTTGCTGCTCTTCACGGTGCCTTGGCGCCCTATCTACAGGCACAATAGCCCTGGGGATATGGGCTTTCCCAGAGACGCAACATTTCATGGCGCTAGGCCGCGGCAGAGCCTCTTGCCGTAAAGGCAAACGTCCGGCTCCTTCTCCCACTGGGAAGGGCCCAGCCCTGAAAGCTCTTGCTGCTCTTCACGGTGCCTTGGTGCCCTATCTACAGGCACAACAGCACTGGGGATCTGAGCTTTCCCAGAGACGCAACATCTCATGGCGCTCGGCTGCGGCAGAGCCTCTTGCCGAAAAGGCAAACGTCCGACTCCTTCTCCCACAGGGAAGGGCCCAGCCCTGAAACCTGTTGCTGATCTTCACCTAACCTTGGTGCCCTATGTACTAGGCACAACA
Organism: Harpia harpyja; assembly: GCF_026419915.1. Taxonomy (NCBI): domain Eukaryota; kingdom Metazoa; phylum Chordata; class Aves; order Accipitriformes; family Accipitridae; genus Harpia; species Harpia harpyja. The sequence continues at coordinate 53,271 of NW_026293224.1, read as the reverse complement.
GCACTGGGGATTTGTGCTTTCCCAGAGACGCAACATCACATGGCGCTCGGCCGCGGCAGAGGCTCTTGCCGAAAAGGCAAAAGTCCGGCTCCTTCTGCCATTGGGAAACACCCAGCCCTGAAAGCTGTTGCTGCTCTTCACGGTGCCTTGGCGCCCTATCTACAGGCACAACAGCACTGGGGATCTGGGCTTTCCCAGAGAAGCAATAACTCATGGCGCTCGGACGCGGCAGATCCTCTTGCCGAAAAAGCAAACGTCCCGCTCCTTCTGCCACAGGGAAACACCCAGCCCTGAAAGCTGTTGCTGCTCTTCACGGTGCCTTGGCACCCTATCTACAGGCACAACAGCACTGGGGATCTGGGCTTTCCCAGAGACGCAACATCTCATGGCGCTGGGCCGCGGCAGAGCCTCTTGCCGAAAAGGCAAACGTCTGGCTCCTTCTCCCACAGGGAAGGGCCCAGCCCTGAAAGCTGTTGCTGCTCTTCACGGTGCCTTGGCGCCCTACCTACAGGCACAATAGCCCTGGGGGTCTGGGCTTTCCCAGAGACGCAACATCTCATGGCGCTCGGCCACAGCAGAGCCTCTTGCCGAAAAGGCAAACGTCCGGCTCCTTCTCCCACTGGAAAGGGCCCAGCCCTGAAAGCTGTTGCTGCTCTCACGGTGCCTTGGCGCCCTATCTACAGGCACAACAGCACTGGGGATCTGGGCTTTCCCAGAGAAGCAATAACTCATGGCGCTCGGACGCGGCAGATCCTCTTGCCGAAAAAGCAAACGTCCCGCTTCCTTCTGCCACAGGGAAACACCCAGCCCTGAAAGCTGTTGCTGCTCTTCACGGTGCCTTGGCACCCTATCTACAGGCACAACAGCACTGGGGATCTGGGCTTTCCCAGAGACGCAACATCTCATGGCGCTGGGCCGCGGCAGAGCCTCTTGCCGAAAAGGAAAACGTCTGGCTCCTTCTCCCACAGGGAAGGGCCCAGCCCTGAAAGCTGTTGCTGCTCTTCACGGTGCCTTGGCGCCCTATCTACAGGCACAATAGCCCTGGGGATCTGGGCTTTCCCAGAGACGCAACATCTCATGGCGCTCGGCCACAGCAGAGCCTCTTGCCGAAAAGGCAAACGTCCGGCTCCTTCTCCCACTGGGAAGGGCCCAGCCCTGAAAGCTGTTGCTGCTCTCACGGTGCCTTGGCACCCTATCTACAGGCACAACAGCAGTGGGGATCTGGGCTTTCCCAGAGACGCAACATCTCATGGCGCTCGGCCGCGGCAGAGCCTCTTGCCGAAAAGGCAAACGTCCGGCTCCTTCTGCCACAGGGAAGGGCCCAGCCCTGAAAGCTGTTGCTGCTCTTCACGGTGCCTTGGCACCCTATCTACAGGCACAACAGCACTGGGGATATGGGATTTCCCAGAGACGCAACATCTCATGGCGCTCGGCCGCGGCAGAGGCTCTTGCCGAAAAGGCAAACGTCCGGCTCCTTCTCCCACAGGGAAGTGCCCAGCCCTGAAAGCTGTTGCTGCTCTTCACCTAACCTTGGTGCCCTATCTACAGGCACAACAGCACTGGGGATCTGGGCTTTCCCAGAGAAGCAATATCTCATGGCGCTCGGACGCGGCAGACCCTCTTGCCGAAAAAGCAAACGTCCCGCTCCTTCTGCCACAGGGAAACACCCAGCCCTGAAAGCTGTTGCTGCTCTTCACGGTGCCTTGGCGCCCTATCTACAGGCACAATAGCCCTGGGGATATGGGCTTTCCCAGAGACGCAACATTTCATGGCGCTAGGCCGCGGCAGAGCCTCTTGCCGTAAAGGCAAACGTCCGGCTCCTTCTCCCACTGGGAAGGGCCCAGCCCTGAAAGCTCTTGCTGCTCTTCACGGTGCCTTGGTGCCCTATCTACAGGCACAACAGCACTGGGGATCTGAGCTTTCCCAGAGACGCAACATCTCATGGCGCTCGGCTGCGGCAGAGCCTCTTGCCAAAAAGGCAAACGTCCGGCTCCTTCTCCCACAGGGAAGGGCCCAGCCCTGAAACCTGTTGCTGATCTTCACCTAACCTTGGTGCCCTATGTACTAGGCACAACAGCACTGGGGATTTGTGCTTTCCCAGAGACGCAACATCACATGGCGCTCGGCCGCGGCAGAGCCTCTTGCCGAAAAGGCAAACGTCCGGCTCCTTCTGCCACAGGGAAACACCCAGCCCTGAGAGCTGTTGCTGCTCTTCACGGTGCCTTGGCGCCCTATCTACAGGCACAACAGCACTGGGGATCTGGGCTTTCCCAGAGAAGCAATATCTCATGGCGCTCGGACGCGGCAGATCCTCTTGCCGAAAAAGCAAACGTCCCGCTCCTTCTGCCACAGGGAAACACCCAGGCCTGAAAGCTGTTGCTGCTCTTCACGGTGCCTTGGCGCCCTATCTACAGGCACAATAGCCCTGGGGATATGGGCTTTCCCAGAGACGCAACTTCTCATGGCGCTCGGCCGCGGCAGAGCCTCTTGCCGAAAAGGCAAACGTCCGGCACCTTCTCCCACTGGGAAGGGCCCAGCCCTGAAAGCTGTTGCTGCTCTTCACGGTGCCTTGGTGCCCTATCTACAGGCACAACAGCAGTGGGGATCTGTGCTATCCCAGAGACGCAACATCTCATGGCACTCGTTCGCGGCAGAGCCTCTTGCCGAAAAGGCAAAACTCCGGCTCCTTCTCCCACAGGGAAGGGCCCAGCCCTGAAAGCTGTTGCTGATCTTCACCTAACCTTGGTGCCCTACGTACTAGGCACAACAGCACTGGGGATTTGTGCTTTCCCAGAGACGCAACATCTCATGGCGCTCGGCCGCGGCAGAGCCTCTTGCCGAAAAGGCAAACGTCCGGCTCCTTCTGCCACAGGGAAACACCCAGCCCTGAAAGCTGTTGCTGCTCTTCACGGTGCCTTGGCGCCCTATCTACAGGCACAACAGCACTGGGGATCTGGGCTTTCCCAGAGACGCAACATCTCATGGCGCTCGTTCGCGGCAGAGCCTCTTGCCGAAAAGGCAAACGTCCGGCTCCTTCTGCCACAGGGAAGGGCCCAGCCCTGAAAGCTGTTGCTGCTCTTCACTGTGCCTTGGCACCCTATCTACAGGCACAACAGCACTGGGGATCTGGGCTTTCCCAGAGACGCAACATCTCATGGCGCTCGGCTGCGGCAGAGCCTCTTGCCGCAAAGGCAAACGTCCGACTCCTTCTCCCACAGGGAAGGGCCCAGCCCTGAAACCTGTTGCTGATCTTCACCTAACCTTGGTGCCCTATGTACTAGGCACAACAGCACTGGGGATTTGTGCTTTCCCAGAGACGCAACATATCATGGCGCTCGGCCGCGGCAGAGCCTCTTGCCGAAAAGGCAAACGTCTGGCTCCTTCTGCCACAGGGAAACACCCAGCCCTGAAAGCTGTTGCTGCTCTTCACGGTGCCTTGGCACCCTATCTACAGGCACAACAGCAGTGGGGATCTGGGCTTTCCCAGAGACGCAACATCTCATGGCGCTTGGCCGCGGCAGAGCCTCTTGCCGAAAAGGCAAACGTCTGGCTCCTTCTCCCACAGGGAAGGGCCCAGCCCTGAAAGCTGTTGCTGCTCTTCACGGTGCCTTGGCGCCCTATCTACAGGCACAATAGCCCTGGGGATCTGTGCTTTCCCAGAGAAGCAACATCTAATTGCGCTCGGACGCGGCAGAGCCTCTTGCCGAAAATGCAAACGTTGGCTCCATCTCCCACAGGGAAGGGCCCAGCCCTGAAAGCTGTTGCTGCTCTTCACGGTGCCTTGGTGACCTATCTACAGGCACAACAGCACTGGGGATCTGGGCTTTCCCAGAGACGCAACATCTCATGGCGCTGGGCCGCGGCAGAGCCTCTTGCCGAAAAGGCAAACGTCTGGCTCCTTCTCCCACAGGGAAGGGCCCAGCCCTGAAAGCTGTTGCTGCTCTTCACGGTGCCTTGGCGCCCTATCTACAGGCACAATAGCCCTGGGGGTCTGGGCTTTCCCAGAGACGCAACATCTCATGGTGCTCGGCCACAGCAGAGCCTCTTGCCGAAAAGGCAAACGTCCGGCTCCTTCTGCCACATGGAAACACCCAGCCCTGAAAGCTGTTGCTGCTCTTCACGGTGCCTTGGCACCCTATCGACAGGCACAACATCACTGGGGATCTGGGCTTTCCCAGAGACGCAACATCTCATGGCGCTCGGCCGCGGCAGAGCCTCTTGCCGAAAAGGCAAACGTCCGGCTCCTTCTCCCACAGGGAAGGGCCCAGCCCTGAAAGCTGTTGCTGCTCTTCACGGTGCCTTGGCACCCTATCTACAGGCACAACAGCACTGGGGATCTGGGCTTTCCCAGAGACGCAACATCTCATGGCGCTCGGCCGCTGCAGAGCCTCTTGCCGAAAAGGCAAACGTCCGGCTCCTTCTCCCACAGGGAAACACCCAGCCCTGAAAGCTGTTGCTGCTCTTCACGGTGCCTTGGCACCCTATCTACAGGCACAACAGCACTGGGGATCTGGGCTTTCCCAGAGAAGCAATATCTCATGGCGCTCGGACGCGGCAGAGCCTCTTGCCGAAAAAGCAAACGTCCCGGTCCTTCTGCCACAGGGAAACACCCAGCCCTGAAAGCTGTTGCTGCTCTTCACGGTGCCTTGGTGCCCTATCTACAGGCACAACAGCAGTGGGGATCTGAGCTTTCCCAGAGACGCAACATCTCATGGCGCTCGGCTGCGGCAGAGCCTCTTGCCGAAAAGGCAAACGTCCGACTCCTTCTCCCACAGGGAAGGGCCCAGCCCTGAAACCTGTTGCTGATCTTCACCTAACCTTGGTGCCCTATGTACTAGGCACAACAGCACTGGGGATTTGTGCTTTCCCAGAGACGCAACATCACATGGCGCTCGGCCGCGGCAGAGGCTCTTGCCGAAAAGGCAGACGTCCGGCTCCTTCTGCCATTGGGAAACACCCAGCCCTGAAAGCTGTTGCTGCTCTTCACGGTGCCTTGGCGCCCTATCTACAGGCACAACAGCACTGGGGATCTGGGCTTTCCCAGAGAAGCAATAACTCATGGCGCTCGGACGCGGCAGATCCTCTTGCCGAAAAAGCAAACGTCCCGCTCCTTCTGCCACAGGGAAACACCCAGCCCTGAAAGCTGTTGCTGCTCTTCACGGTGCCTTGGCACCCTATCTACAGGCACAACAGCACTGGGGATCTGGGCTTTCCCAGAGACGCAACATCTCATGGCGCTGGGCCGCGGCAGAGCCTCTTGCCGAAAAGGCAAACGTCTGGCTCCTTCTCCCACAGGGAAGGGCCCAGCCCTGAAAGCTGTTGCTGCTCTTCACGGTGCCTTGGCGCCCTACCTACAGGCACAATAGCCCTGGGGGTCTGGGCTTTCCCAGAGACGCAACATCTCATGGCGCTCGGCCACAGCAGAGCCTCTTGCCGAAAAGGCAAACGTCCGGCTCCTTCTCCCACTGGAAAGGGCCCAGCCCTGAAAGCTGTTGCTGCTCTCACGGTGCCTTGGCACCCTATCTACAGGCACAACAGCAGTGGGGATCTGGGCTTTCCCAGAGACGCAACATCTCATGGCGCTCGGCCGCGGCAGAGCCTCTTGCCGAAAAGGCAAACGTCCGGCTCCTTCTGCCACAGGGAAGGGCCCAGCCCTGAAAGCTGTTGCTGCTCTTCACTGTGCCTTGGCACCCTATCTACAGGCACAACAGCACTGGGGATATGGGCTTTCCCAGAGACGCAACATCTCATGGCGCTCGGCCGCGGCAGAGCCTCTTGCCGAAAAGGCAAACGTCCGGCTCCTTCTCCCACAAGGAAGGGCCCAGCCCTGAAAGCTGTTGCTGATCTTCACCTAACCTTGGTGCCCTATGTACTAGGCACAACAGCACTGGGGATTTGTGCTTTCCCAGAGACGCAACATATCATGGCGCTCGGCCACGGCAGAGCCTCTTGCCAAAAAGGCAAACGTCTGGCTCCTTCTGCCACAGGGAAACACCCAGCCCTGAAAGCTGTTGCTGCTCTTCACGGTGCCTTGGCACCCTATCTACAGGCACAACAGCACTGGGGATCTGGGCTTTCCCAGAGACGCAACATCTCATGGCGCTTGGCCGCGGCAGAGCCTCTTGCCGAAAAGGCAAACGTCTGGCTCCTTCTGCCACATGGAAACACCCAGCCCTGAAAGCTGTTGCTGCTCTTCACGGTGCCTTGGCGCCCTATCTACAGGCACAATAGCCCTGGGGATATGGGCTTTCCCAGAGACGCAACATCTCATGGCGCTAGACCGCGGCAGAGCCTCTTGCCGTAAAGGCAAACGTCCGGCTCCTTCTCCCACTGGGAAGGGCCCAGCCCTGAAAGCTCTTGCTGCTCTTCACGGTGCCTTGGTGCCCTATCTACAGGCACAACAGCACTGGGGATCTGAGCTTTCCCAGAGACGCAACATCTCATGGCGCTCGGCTGCGGCAGAGTCTCTTGCCGAAAAGGCAAACGTCCGACTCCTTCTCCCACAGGGAAGGGCCCAGCCCTGAAAGCTGTTGCTGCTCTTCACGGTGCCTTGGCGCCCTATCTACAGGCACAACAGCACTGGGGATCTGGGCTTTCCCAGAGACGCAACATCTCATGGCGCTGGGCCGCGGCAGAGCCTCTTGCCGAAAAGGCAAAGGTCCGGCTCCTTCTGCCACATGAAAACACCCAGCCCTGAAAGCTGTTGCTGCTCTTCACGGTGCCTTGGCGCCCTATCTACAGGCACAACAGCACTGGGGATCTGGGCTTTCCCAGAGACGCAACATCTCATGGCGCTCGGCCGCGGCAGAGCCTCTTGCCGAAAAGGCAAACGTCGGGCTCCTTCTCCCACAAGGAAGGGCCCAGCCCTGAAAGCTGTTGCTGATCTTCACCTAACCTTGGTGCCCTATGTACTAGGCACAACAGCACTGGGGATTTGTGCTTTCCCAGAGACGCAACATATCATGGTGCTCGGCCGCGGCAGAGCCTCTTGCCGAAAAGGCAAACGTCTGGCTCCTTCTGCCACAGGGAAACACCCAGCCCTGAAAGCTGTTGCTGCTCTTCACGGTGCCTTGGCACCCTATCTACAGGCACAACAGCACTGGGGATCTGGGCTTTCCCAGAGACGCAACATCTCATGGCGCTTGGCCGCGGCAGAGCCTCTTGCCGAAAAGGCAAACGTCTGGCTCCTTCTGCCACATGGAAACACCCAGCCCTGAAAGCTGTTGCTGCTCTTCACGGTGCCTTGGCGCCCTATCTACAGGCACAATAGCCCTGGGGATATGGGCTTTCCCAGAGACGCAACATCTCATGGCGCTAGACCGCGGCAGAGCCTCTTGCCGTAAAGGCAAACGTCCGGCTCCTTCTCCCACTGGGAAGGGCCCAGCCCTGAAAGCTCTTGCTGCTCTTCACGGTGCCTTGGTGCCCTATCTACAGGCACAACAGCACTGGGGATCTGAGCTTTCCCAGAGACGCAACATCTCATGGCGCTCGGCTGCGGCAGAGTCTCTTGCCGAAAAGGCAAACGTCCGACTCCTTCTCCCACAGGGAAGGGCCCAGCCCTGAAACCTGTTGCTGATCTTCACCTAACCTTGGTGCCCTATGTACTAGGCACAACAGCACTGGGGATTTGTGCTTTCCCAGAGACGCAACATCTCATGGCGCTCGGCCGCGGCAGAGCCTCTTGCCGAAAAGGCAAACGTCTGGCTCCTTCTGCCACAGGGAAACACCCAGCCCTGAAAGCTGATGCTGCTCTTCACGGTGCCTTGGCGCCCTATCTACAGGCACAACAGCACTGGGGATCTGGGCTTTCCCAGAGACGCAACATCTCATGGCGCTCGGCCGCGGCAGAGCCTCTTGCCGAAAAGGCAAAGGTCCGGCTCCTTCTGCCACATGAAAACACCCAGCCCTGAAAGCTGTTGCTGCTCTTCACGGTGCCTTGGCGCCCTATCTACAGGCACAACAGCACTGGGGATCTGGGCTTTCCCAGAGACGCAACATCTCATGGCGCTCGGACGCGGCAGAGCCTCTTGCCGAAAAGGCAAACGTCCGGCTCCTTCTCCCACTGGGAAGGGCCCAGCCCTGAAAGCTCTTGCTGCTCTTCACGGTGCCTTGGCGCCCTATCTACAGGCACAACAGCACTGGGGATCTGTGCTATCCCAGAGACGCAACATCTCATGGCGCTCGTTTGCGGCAGAGCCTCTTGCCGAAAAGGCAAGTCCGGCTCCTTCTCCCACAGGGAAGGGCCCAGCCCTGAAAGCTGTTGCTGATCTTCACCTAACCTTGGTGCCCTATGTACTAGGCACAACAGCACTGGGGATTTGTGCTTTCCCAGAGACGCAACATCTCATGGCGCTCGGCCGCGGCAGAGCCTCTTGCCGAAAAGGCAAACGTCCGGCTCCTTCTGCCACAGGGAAACACCCAGCCCTGAAAGCTGTTGCTGCTCTTCACGGTGCCTTGGCACCCTATCTACAGGCACAATAGCCCTGGGGGTCTGGGCTTTCCCAGAGACGCAACATCTCATGGCGCTCGGCCACAGCAGAGCCTCTTGCCGAAAAGGCAAACGTCCGGCTCCTTCTCCCACTGGAAAGGGCCCAGCCCTGAAAGCTGTTGCTGCTCTCACGGTGCCTTGGCACCCTATCTACAGGCACAACAGCAGTGGGGATCTGGGCTTTCCCAGAGACGCAACATCTCATGGCGCTCGGCCGCGGCAGAGCCTCTTGCCGAAAAGGCAAACGTCCGGCTCCTTCTCCCACTGGGAAGGGCCCAGCCCTGAAAGCTGTTGCTGCTCTTCACGGTGCCTTGGCGCCCTATCTACAGGCACAACAGCACTGGGGATCTGGGCTTTCCCAGAGATGCAACATCTCATGGCGCTCGGTCGCGGCAGAGCCTCTTGCCGAAAAGGCAAACGTCCGGCTCCTTCTCCCACTGGGAAGGGCCCAGCCCTGAAAGCTGTTGCTGCTCTTCACGGTGCCTTGGCACCCTATCCACAGGCACAACAGCACTGGGGATCTGGGCTTTCCCAGAGACGCAACATCTCACGGCGCTCGGCCGCGGCAGAGCCTCTTGCCGAAAAGGCAAACGTCCGGCTCCTTCTGCCACATGGAAACACCGAGCCCTGAAAGCTGTTGCTGCTCTTCACGGTGCCTTGGCACCCTATCTACAGGCACAACAGCACTGGGGATCTGGGCTTTCCCAGAGACGCAACATCTCATGGCGCTCGGCCGCGGCAGAGCCTCTTGCCGAAAAGGCAAACGTCCGGCTCCTTCTGCCACATGGATACACCCAGCCCTGAAAGCTGTTGCTGTTCTTCACTGTGCCTTGGCACCCTATCTACAGGCACAACAGCACTGGGGATATGGGCTTTCCCAGAGACGCAACATCTCATGGCGCTCGGCCGCGGCAGAGCCTCTTGCCAAAAAGGCAAACGTCCGGCTCCTTCTCCCACAAGGAAGGGCCCAGCCCTGAAAGCTGTTGCTGCTCTTCACCTAACCTTGGTGCCCTATCTACAGGCACAACAGCACTGGGGATCTGGGCTTTCCCAGAGAAGCAATATCTCATGGCGCTCGGACGCGGCAGAGCCTCTTGCCGAAAAAGCAAACGTCCCTCTCCTTCTGCCACAGGGAAACACCCAGCCCTGAAAGCTGTTGCTGCTCTTCACGGTGCCTTGGCGCCCTATCTACAGGCACAATAGCCCTGGGGATATGGGCTTTCCCAGAGACGCAACATCTCATGGCGCTAGGCCGCGGCAGAGCCTCTTGCCGTAAAGGCAAAAGTCCGGCTCCTTCTGCCACAGGGAAGGGCCCAGCCCTGAAAGCTGTTGCTGCTCTTCACGGTGCCTTGGCACCCTATCTACAGGCACAACAGCACTGGGGATCTGGGCTTTCCCAGAGACGCAACATCTCATGGCGCTCGGCCGCGGCAGAGCCTCTTGCCGAAAAGGCAAACGTCCGGCTCCTTCTGCCACATGGAAACACCCAGCCCTGAAAGCTGTTGCTGCTCTTCACGGTGCCTTGGCACCCTATCTACAGGCACAACAGCACTGGGGATCTGGGCTTTCCCAGAGACGCAACATCTCATGGCGCTCGGCCGCGGCAGAGCCTCTTGCCGAAAAGGCAAACGTCCGGCTCCTTCTGCCACATGGAAACACCCAGCCCTGAAAGCTGTTGCTGCTCTTCACTGTGCCTTGGCACCCTATCTACAGGCACAACAGCACTGGGGATATGGGCTTTCCCAGAGACGCAACATCTCATGGCGCTCGGCCGCGGCAGAGCCTCTTGCCGAAAAGGCAAACTTCCGGCTCCTTCTCCCACAGGGAAGGGCCCAGCCCTGAAAGCTCTTGCTGCTCTTCACGGAGCCTTGGTGCCCTATCTACAGGCACAACAGCACTGGGGATCTGAGCTTTCCCAGAGACGCAACATCTCATGGCGCTCGGCTGCGGCAGAGCCTCTTGCCGAAAAGGCAAACGTCCGGCTTCTGCCACAGGGAAACACCCAGCCCTGAAAGCTGTTGCTGATCTTCACCTAACCTTGGTGCCCCTATGTACTAGGCACAACAGCACTGGGGATTTGTGCTTTCCCCAGAGACGCAACATCACATGGCGCTCGGCCCGCGGCAGAGGCTCTTGCCGAAAAGGCAAACGTCCGTCTCCTTCTGCCACAGGGAAACACCCAGCCCTGAAAGCTGTTGCTGCTCTTCACGGTGCCTTGGCGCCCTATCTACAGGCACAACAGCACTGGGGATCTGGGCTTTCCCAGAGAAGCAATATCTCATGACGCTCGGACGCGGCAAATCCTCTTGCCGAAAAAGCAAACGTCCCGCTCCTTCTGCCACAGGGAAACACCCAGCCCTGAAAGCTGTTGCTGCTCTTCACGGTGCCTTGGCGCCCTATCTACAGGCACAATAGCCCTGGGGATATGGGCTTTCCCAGAGACGCAACTTCTCATGGCGCTCGGCCGCGGCAGAGCCTCTTGCCGAAAAGGCAAACATCCGGCTCCTTCTCCCACAGGGAAGGGCCCAGCCCTGAAAGCTGTTGCTGATCTTCACGGTGCCTTGGTGCCCTATCTACAGGCACAACAGCAGTGGGGATCTGGGCTTTCCCAGAGACGCAACATCTCATGGCGCTCGGCCGCGGCAGAGCCTCTTGCCGAAAAGGCAAAAGTCCGGCTCCTTCTCCCACAGGGAAGGGCCCCAGCCCTGAAAGCTGTTGCTGATCTTCACCTAACCTTGGTGCCCTATGTACTAGGCACAACAGCACTGGGGATTTGTGCTTTCCCAGAGACGCAACATCTCATGGCGCTCGGCCACGGCAGAGCCTCTTGCCGAAAAGGCAAACGTCCGGCTCCTTCTGCCACAGGGAAACACCCATCCCTGAAAGCTGTTGCTGCTCTTCACGGTGCCTTGGCGCCCTATCTACAGGAACAACAGCACTGGGGATCTGGGCTTTCCCAGAGACGCAACATCTCATGGCGCTCGGCTGCGGCAGAGCCTCTTGCCGCAAAGGCAAACGTCCGACTCCTTCTGCCACAGGGAAGGGCCCAGCCCTGAAACCTGTTGCTGATCTTCACCTAACCTTGGTGCCATATGTACTAGGCACAACAGCACTGGGGATTTGTGCTTTCCCAGAGACGCAACATCTCATGGCGCTCGGCCGCGGCAGAGCCTCTTGCCGAAAAGGCAAACGTCCGGCTCCTTCTGCCACATGGAAACACCCAGCCCTGAAAGCTGTTGCTGCTCTTCACTGTGCCTTGGCACCCTATCTACAGGCACAACAGCACTGGGGATCTGGGCTTTCCCAGAGACGCAACATCTCATGGCGCTCGGCCGCGGCAGAGCCTCTTGCCGAAAAAGGCAAACGTCTGGCTCCTTTTGCCACATGGAAACACCCAGCCCTGAAAGCTGTTGCTGCTCTTCACGGTGCCTTGGCGCCCTATCTACAGGCACAACAGCACTGGGGATCTGGGCTTTCCCAGAGACGCAACATCTCATGGCGCTCGGCCGCGGCAGAGCCTCTTGCCGAAAAGGCAAACGTCCGGCTCCTTCTCCCACAGGGAAGGGCCCAGCCCTGAAGGCTGTTGCTTATCTTCACCTAATCTTGGCGCCCCTATCTACAGGCACAATACCCTGGGGATTTGTGCTTTCCCAGAGACGCAACATCTCATGGCGCTCGGCCGCGGCAGAGCCTCTTGCCGAAAAGGCAAACGTTGGCTCCTTCTCCCACTGGGAAGGGCCCAGCCCTGAAAGCTCTTGCTGCTCTTCACGGTGCCTTGGTGCCCTATCTACAGGCACAACAGCACTGGGGATCTGGGCTTTCCCAGAGACGCAACATCTCATGGCGCTCGGCCGCGGCAGAGCCTCTTGCCGTAAAGGCAAAAGTCCGGCTCCTTCTCCCACTGGGAAGGGCCCAGCCCTGAAAGCTCTTGCTGCTCTTCACGGTGCCTTGGTGCCCTATCTACAGGCACAACAGCACTGGGGATCTGGGCTTTCCCAGAGAAGCAACATGTAATTGCGCTCAGACGCAGAAGAGCCTCTTGCCGAAAAGGCAAACATCTGGCTCCTTCTGCCACAGGGAAACACCCAGCCCTGAAAGCTCTTGCTGCTCTTCACGGTGCCTTGGCGCCCTATCTACAGGCACAACAGCACTAGGGATCTGGGCTTTCCCAGAGACGCAACATCTCATGGCGCTCGGTCGCGGCAGAGCCCTCTTGCCGAAAAGGCAAACGTCTGGCTCCTTCTGCCGCAGGGAAACACCCAGCCCTGAAAGCTGTTGCTGCTCTTCACGGTGCCTTGGCGCCCTATCTACAGGCACAATACCCTGGTGATCTGGGCTTTCCCTGAGACGCAACATCTCATGGCGCTCGGTCGCGGCAGAGCCTCTTGCCGAAAAGGCAAACGTCCGGCTCCTTCTGCCACATGTAAACACCCAGCCCTGAAAGCTGTTGCTGCTCTTCACGGTGCCTTGGCGCCCTATCTACAGGCACAACAGCAGTGGGGATCTGGGCTTTCCCAGAGACGCAACATCTCATGGCGCTCGGCCGCGGCAGAGCCTCTTGCCGAAAAGGCAAACGTCCGGCTCCTTCTGCCACATGGAAAGACCCAGCCCTGAAAGCTGTTGCTGCTCTTCACGGTGCCTTGGTGCCCTATCTACAGGCACAACAGCACTGGGGATCTGGGCTTTCCCCAGAGACGCAACATCTCATGGCGCTCGGCCGCGGCAGAGCCTCTTGCCGAAAAGGCAAACGTCTGGCTCCTTCTCCCACAGGGAAACACCCAGCCCTGAAAGCTGTTGCTGCTCTTCACGGTGCCTTGGCGCCCTATCTACAGGCACAATACCCTGGGGATCTGGGCTTTCCCAGAGACGCAACATCTCATGGCACTCGGCCGCGGCAGAGCCTCTTGCCGAAAAGGCAAACGTCCGGCTCCTTCTCCCACATGGAAACACCCAGCCCTGAAAGCTGTTGCTGCTCTTCACGGTGCCTTGGCACCCTATCTACAGGCACAACAGCACTGGGGATCTGGGCTTTCCCAGAGACGCAACATCTCATGGCGCTCGGCCGCGGCAGAGCCTCTTGCCGAAAAGGCAAACGTCGGCTCCTTCTCCCACAGGGAAGGGCCCAGCCCTGAAAGCTGTTGCTGCTGTTCACCTAACCTTGGTGCCCTATATACAGGCACAACAGCACTGGGGATCTGGGCTATCCCAGAGACGCAACATCTCATGGCGCTTGGCCGCGGCAGAGCCTCTTGCCGAAAAGGCAAACGTCCGGCTCCTTCTCCCACAGGGAAACACCCAGCCCTGAAAGCTGTTGCTGCTCTTCACGGTGCCTTGGCACCCTATCTACAGGCACAACAGCACTGGGGATCTGGGCTTTCCCAGAGAAGCAATATCTCATGGCGCTCGGACGCGGCAGAGCCTCTTGCCGAAAAAGCAAACGTCCCGGTCCTTCTGCCACAGGGAAACACCCAGCCCTGAAAGCTGTTGCTGCTCTTCACGGTGCCTTGGTGCCCTATCTACAGGCACAACAGCAGTGGGGATCTGGGCTTTCCCAGAGACGCAACATCTCATGGCGCTCGGCTGCGGCAGAGCCTCTTGCCGAAAAGGCAAACGTCCGACTCCTTCTCCCACAGGGAAGGGCCCAGCCCTGAAACCTGTTGCTGATCTTCACCTAACCTTGGTGCCCTATGTACTAGGCACAACAGCACTGGGGATTTGTGCTTTCCCAGAGACGCAACATCACATGGCGCTCGGCCGCGGCAGAGGCTCTTGCCGAAAAGGCAAACGTCCGGCTCCTTCTGCCATTGGGAAACACCCAGCCCTGAAAGCTGTTGCTGCTCTTCACGGTGCCTTGGCGCCCTATCTACAGGCACAACAGCACTGGGGATCTGGGCTTTCCCAGAGAAGCAATAACTCATGGCGCTCGGACGCGGCAGATCCTCTTGCCGAAAAAGCAAACGTCCCGCTCCTTCTGCCACAGGGAAACACCCAGCCCTGAAAGCTGTTGCTGCTCTTCACGGTGCCTTGGCACCCTATCTACAGGCACAACAGCACTGGGGATCTGGGCTTTCCCAGAGACGCAACATCTCATGGCGCTCGGCCGCGGCAGAGCCTCTTGCCGAAAAGGCAAACGTCCGGCTCCTTCTCCCACAGGGAAGGGCCCAGCCCTGAAAGCTGTTGCTGCTGTTCACCTAACCTTGGTGCCCTATATACAGGCACAACAGCACTGGGGATCTGGGCTATCCCAGAGACGCAACATCTCATGGCGCTTGGCCGCGGCAGAGCCTCTTGCCGAAAAGGCAAACGTCCGGCTCCTTCTCCCACAGGGAAGGGCCCAGCCCTGAAAGCTGTTGCTGCTCTTCACGGTGCCTTGGCGCCCTATCTACAGGCACAATAGCCCTGGGGATCTGGGCTTTCCCAGAGACGCAACATCTCATGGCGCTCGGCTGCGGCAGAGCCTCTTGCCGAAAAGGCAAACGTCAGGCTCCTTCTGCCACAGGGAAGGGCCCAGCCCTGAAAGCTGTTGCTGCTCTTCATGGTGCCTTGGCACCCTATCTACAGGCACAACAGTACTGGGGATCTGGGCTTTCCCAGAGACGCAACATCTCATGGCGCTCGGCTGCGGCAGAGCCTCTTGCCGAAAAGGCAAACGTCTGGCTCCTTCTGCCGCAGGGAAACACCCAGCCCTGAAAGCTGTTGCTGCTCTTCACGGTGCCTTGGCGCCCTATCTACAGGCACAATACCCTGGGGATCTGGGCTTTCCCAGAGACGCAACATCTCATGGCGCTCAGCCGCGGCAGAGCCTCTTGCCGAAAAGGCAAACGTCCGGCTCCTTCTCCCACAGGGAAGGGCCCAGCCCTGAAAGCGGTTGCTGCTCTTCACGGTGCCTTGGCACCCTATCTACAGGCACAACAGAACTGGGGATCTGGGCTTTCCCAGAGAAGCAACATCTCATGGCGCTCGGCCGCGGCAGAGCCTCTTGCCGAAAAGGCAAACGTTGGCTCCTTCTGCCACAGGGAGGGGCCCAGCCCTGAAAGCTGTTGCTGCTCTTCACGGTGCCTTGGCGCCCTATCTACAGGCACAACAGCACTGGGGATCTGGGCTTTCCCAGAGACGCAACATCTCATGGCGCTCGGCTGCGGCAGAGCCTCTTGCCGAAAAGGCAAACGTCCGGCTCCTTCTCCCACAGGGAAGGGCCCAGCCCTGAAGGCTGTTGCTGATCTTCACCTAATCTTGGCACCCCTATCTACAGGCACAATACCCTGGGGATTTGTGCTTTCCCAGAGACGCAACATCTCATGGCGCTCGGCCGCGGCAGAGCCTCTTGCCGAAAAGGCAAACGTTGGCTCCTTCTCCCACTGGGAAGGGCCCAGCCCTGAAAGCTCTTGCTGCTCTTCACGGTGCCTTGGTGCCCTATCTACAGGCACAACAGCACTGGGGATCTGGGCTTTCCCAGAGACGCAACATCTCATGGCGCTCGGCCGCGGCAGAGCCTCTTGCCGTAAAGGCAAACGTCCGGCTCCTTCTCCCACTGGGAAGGGCCCAGCCCTGAAAGCTCTTGCTGCTCTTCACGGTGCCTTGGTGCCCTATCTACAGGCACAACAGCACTGGGGATCTGGGCTTTCCCAGAGACGCAACATGTAATTGCGCTCAGACGCAGAAGAGCCTCTTGCCGAAAAGGCAAACATCTGGCTCCTTCTGCCACAGGGAAACACCCAGCCCTGAAAGCTGTTGCTGCTCTTCACGGTGCCTTGGCGCCCTATCTACAGGCACAACAGCACTGGGGATCTGGGCTTTCCCAGAGACGCAACATCTCATGGCGCTCGGTCGCGGCAGAGCCTCTTGCCGAAAAGGCAAACGTCTGGCTCCTTCTGCCGCAGGGAAACACCCAGCCCTGAAAGCTGTTGCTGCTCTTCACGGTGCCTTGGCGCCCTATCTACAGGCACAATACCCTGGTGATCTGGGCTTTCCCTGAGACGCAACATCTCATGGCGCTCGGTCGCGGCAGAGCCTCTTGCCGAAAAGGCAAACGTCCGGCTCCTTCTGCCACATGTAAAACACCCAGCCCTGAAAGCTGTTGCTGCTCTTCACGGTGCCTTGGCGCCCTATCTACAGGCACAACAGCAGTGGGGATCTGGGCTTTCCCAGAGACGCAACATCTCATGGCGCTCGGCCGCGGCAGAGCCTCTTGCCGAAAAGGCAAACGTCCGGCTCCTTCTGCCACATGGAAACACCCAGCCCTGAAAGCTCTTGCTGCTCTTCACGGTGCCTTGGCGCCCTATCTACAGGCACAACAGCACTGGGGATCTGGGCTTTCCCAGAGACGCAACATCTCATGGCGCTCGGCCGCGGCAGAGCCTCTTGCCGAAAAGGCAAACGTCTGGCTCCTTCTCCCACAGGGAAACACCCAGCCCTGAAAGCTGTTGCTGCTCTTCACGGTGCCTTGGCGCCCTATCTACAGGTACAATACCCTGGGGATCTGGGCTTTCCCAGAGACGCAACATCTCATGGCACTCGGCCGCGGCAGAGCCTCTTGCCGAAAAGGCAAACGTCCGGCTCCTTCTCCCACATGGAAACACCCAGCCCTGAAAGCTGTTGCTGCTCTTCACGGTGCCTTGGCACCCTATCTACAGGCACAACAGCACTGGGGATCTGGGCTTTCCCAGAGACGCAACATCTCATGGCGCTCGGCCGCGGCAGAGCCTCTTGCCGAAAAGGCAAACGTCCGGCTCCTTCTCCCACAGGGAAGGGCCCAGCCCTGAAAGCTGTTGCTGCTGTTCACCTAACCTTGGTGCCCTATATACAGGCACAACAGCACTGGGGATCTGGGCTATCCCAGAGACGCAACATCTCATGGCGCTTGGCCGCGGCAGAGCCTCTTGCCGAAAAGGCAAACGTCCGGCTCCTTCTCCCACAGGGAAGGGCCCAGCCCTGAAAGCTGTTGCTGCTCTTCACGGTGCCTTGGCGCCCTATCTACAGGCACAATAGCCCTGGGGTCTGGGCTTTCCCAGAGACGCAACATCTCATGGCGCTCGGCCGCGGCAGAGCCTCTTGCCGAAAAGGCAAACGTCCGGCTCCTTCTGCCACAGGGAAGGGCCCAGCCCTGAAAGCTGTTGCTGCTCTTCATGGTGCCTTGGCACCCTATCTACAGGCACAACAGCACTGGGGATCTGGGCTTTCCCAGAGACGCAACATCTCATGGCGCTCGGCTGCGGCAGAGCCTCTTGCCGAAAAGGCAAACGTCTGGCTCCTTCTGCCGCAGGGAAACACCCAGCCCTGAAAGCTGTTGCTGCTCTTCACGGTGCCTTGGCGCCCTATCTACAGGCACAACAGAACTGGGGATCTGGGCTTTCCCAGAGAAGCAACATCTCATGGCGCTCGGCCGCGGCAGAGCCTCTTGCCGAAAAGGCAAACGTTGGCTCCTTCTCCCACAGGGAGGGGCCCAGCCCTGAAAGCTGTTGCTGCTCTTCACGGTGCCTTGGCGCCCTATCTACAGGCACAACAGCACTGGGGATCTGGGCTTTCCCAGAGACGCAACATCTCATGGCGCTCGGCTGCGGCAGAGCCTCTTGCCGAAAAGGCAAACGTCCGGCTCCTTCTCCCACAGGGAAGGGCCCAGCCCTGAAAGCTGTTGCTGATCTTCACCTAATCTTGGCGCCCTATCTACAGGCACAATACACTGGGGATTTGTGCTTTCCCAGAGACGCAACATCTCATGGCGCTCGGCCGCGGCAGAGCCTCTTGCCGAAAAGGCAAACGTTGGCTCCTTCTCCCACTGGGAAGGGCCCAGCCCTGAAAGCTCTTGCTGCTCTTCACGGTGCCTTGGTGCCCTATCTACAGGCACAACAGCACTGGGGATCTGGGCTTTCCCAGAGACGCAACATCTCATGGCGCTCGGCCGCGGCAGAGCCTCTTGCCGTAAAGGCAAACGTCCGGCTCCTTCTCCCACTGGGAAGGGCCCAGCCCTGAAAGCTGTTGCTGCTCTTCACGGTGCCTTGGCACCCTATCTACAGGCACAACAGCACTGGGGATCTGGGCTTTCCCAGAGAAGCAACATGTAATTGCGCTCAGACGCAGAAGAGCCTCTTGCCGAAAAGGCAAACATCTGGCTCCTTCTGCCACAGGGAAACACCCAGCCCTGAAAGCTGTTGCTGCTCTTCACGGTGCCTTGGTGCCCTATCTACAGGCACAACAGCACTGGGGATCTGGGCTTTCCCAGAGACGCAACATCTCATGGCGCTCGGTCGCGGCAGAGCCTTTTGCCGAAAAGGCAAACTTCTGGCTCCTTCTGCCGCAGGGAAACACCCAGCCCTGAAAGCTGTTGCTGCTCTTCACGGTGCCTTGGCGCCCTATCTACAGGCACAATACCCTGGTGATCTGGGCTTTCCCAGAGACGCAACATCTCTTGGCGCTCGGCCGCGGCAGAGCCTCTTGCCGAAAAGGCAAACATCTGGCTCGTTCTGTCGCAGGGAAACACCCAGCCCTGAAAGCTGTTGCTGCTCTTCACGGTGCCTTGGCGCCCTATCTACAGGCACAACAGCACTGGGGATCTGGGCTTTCCCAGAGACGCAACATCTCATGGCGCTCGCTCGCGGCAGAGCCTCTTGCCGAAAAGGCAAACATCCGGCTCCTTCTGCCACATGGAAACACCCAGCCCTGAAAGCTGTTGCTGCTCTTCACGGTGCCTTGGCGCCCTATCTACAGGCACAACAGCACTGGGGATCTGGGCTTTCCCAGAGACGCAACATCTCATGGCGCTCGGCCGCGGCAGAGCCTCTTGGCGAAAAGGCAAACGTCTGGCTCCTTCTCCCACAGGGAAACACCCAGCCCTGAAAGCTGTTGCTGCTCTTCACGGTGCCTTGGCGCCCTATCTACAGGCACAACAGCACTGGGGATCTGGGCTTTCCCAGAGACGCAACATCTCATGGCGCTCGTTCGCGGCAGAGCCTCTTGCCGAAAAGGCAAACGTCCGGCTCCTTCTCCCACAGGGAAGGGCCCAGCCCTGAAAGCTGTTGCTGCTCTTCACGGTGCCTTGGCACCCTATCTACAGGCACAACAGCACTGGGGATCTGGGCTTTCCCAGAGACGCAACATCTCATGGCGCTCGGCCGCGGCAGAGCCTCTTGCCGAAAAGGCAAACGTCCGGCTCCTTCTCCCACAGGGAAGGGCCCAGCCCTGAAAGCTGTTGCTGCTGTTCACCTAACCTTGGTGCCCTATATACAGGCACAACAGCACTGGGGATCTGGGCTATCCCAGAGACGCAACATCTCATGGCGCTTGGCCGCGGCAGAGCCTCTTGCCGAAAAGGCAAACGTCCGGCTCCTTCTCCCACAGGGAAGGGCCCAGCCCTGAAAGCTGTTGCTGCTCTTCACGGTGCCTTGGCGCCCTATCTACAGGCACAATAGCCCTGGGGATCTGGGCTTTCCCAGAGACGCAACATCTCATGGCGCTCGGCCGCGGCAGAGCCTCTTGCCGAAAAGGCAAACGTCAGGCTCCTTCTGCCACAGGGAAGGGCCCAGCCCTGAAAGCTGTTGCTGCTCTTCATGGTGCCTTGGCACCCTATCTACAGGCACAACAGTACTGGGGATCTGGGCTTTCCCAGAGACGCAACATCTCATGGCGCTCGGCTGCGGCAGAGCCTCTTGCCGAAAAGGCAAACGTCTGGCTCCTTCTGCCGCAGGGAAACACCCAGCCCTGAAAGCTGTTGCTGCTCTTCACGGTGCCTTGGCGCCCTATCTACAGGCACAATACCCTGGGGATCTGGGCTTTCCCAGAGACGCAACATCTCATGGCGCTCAGCCGCGGCAGAGCCTCTTGCCGAAAAGGCAAACGTCCGGCTCCGTCTGCCACAGGAAAGGGCCCAGCCCTGAAAGCGGTTGCTGCTCTTCACGGTGCCTTGGCACCCTATCTACAGGCACAACAGAACTGGGGATCTGGGCTTTCCCAGAGAAGCAACATCTCATGGCGCTCGGCCGCGGCAGAGCCTCTTGCCGAAAAGGCAAACGTTGGCTCCTTCTGCCACAGGGAGGGGCCCAGCCCTGAAAGCTGTTGCTGCTCTTCACGGTGCCTTGGCGCCCTATCTACAGGCACAACAGCACTGGGGATCTGGGCTTTCCCAGAGACGCAACATCTCATGGCGCTCGGCTGCGGCAGAGCCTCTTGCCGAAAAGGCAAACGTCCGGCTCCTTCTCCCACAGGGAAGGGCCCAGCCCTGAAGGCTGTTGCTGATCTTCACCTAATCTTGGCGCCCTATCTACAGGCACAATACCCTGGGGATTTGTGCTTTCCCAGAGACGCAACATCTCATGGCGCTCGGCCGCGGCAGAGCCTCTTGCCGAAAAGGCAAACGTTGGCTCCTTCTCCCACTGGGAAGGGCCCAGCCCTGAAAGCTCTTGCTGCTCTTCACGGTGCCTTGGTGCCCTATCTACAGGCACAACAGCACTGGGGATCTGGGCTTTCCCAGAGACGCAACATCTCATGGCGCTCGGCCGCGGCAGAGCCTCTTGCCGTAAAGGCAAACGTCCGGCTCCTTCTCCCACTGGGAAGGGCCCAGCCCTGAAAGCTCTTGCTGCTCTTCACGGTGCCTTGGTGCCCTATCTACAGGCACAACAGCACTGGGGATCTGGGCTTTCCCAGAGAAGCAACATGTAATTGCGCTCAGACGCAGAAGAGCCTCTTGCCGAAAAGGCAAACATCTGGCTCCTTCTGCCACAGGGAAACACCCAGCCCTGAAAGCTGTTGCTGCTCTTCACGGTGCCTTGGCGCCCTATCTACAGGCACAACAGCACTGGGGATCTGGGCTTTCCCAGAGACGCAACATCTCATGGCGCTCGGTCGCGGCAGAGCCTCTTGCCGAAAAGGCAAACGTCTGGCTCCTTCTGCCGCAGGGAAACACCCAGCCCTGAAAGCTGTTGCTGCTCTTCACGGTGCCTTGGCGCCCTATCTACAGGCACAATACCCTGGTGATCTGGGCTTTCCCTGAGACGCAACATCTCATGGCGCTCGGTCGCGGCAGAGCCTCTTGCCGAAAAGGCAAACGTCCGGCTCCTTCTGCCGCAGGGAAACACCCAGCCCTGAAAGCTGTTGCTGCTCTTCACGGTGCCTTGGCGCCCTATCTACAGGCACAACAGCAGTGGGGATCTGGGCTTTCCCAGAGACGCAACATCTCATGGCGCTCGGCCGCGGCAGAGCCTCTTGCCGAAAAGGCAAACGTCCGGCTCCTTCTGCCACATGGAAACACCCAGCCCTGAAAGCTCTTGCTGCTCTTCACGGTGCCTTGGCGCCCTATCTACAGGCACAACAGCACTGGGGATCTGGGCTTTCCCAGAGACGCAACATCTCATGGCGCTCGGCCGCGGCAGAGCCTCTTGCCGAAAAGGCAAACGTCTGGCTCCTTCTCCCACAGGGAAACACCCAGCCCTGAAAGCTGTTGCTGCTCTTCACGGTGCCTTGGCGCCCTATCTACAGGCACAATACCCTGGGGATCTGGGCTTTCCCAGAGACGCAACATCTCATGGCGCTCGGCCGCGGCAGAGCCTCTTGCCGAAAAGGCAAACGTCCGGCTCCTTCTCCCACATGGAAACACCCAGCCCTGAAAGCTGTTGCTGCTCTTCACGGTGCCTTGGCACCCTATCTACAGGCACAACAGCACTGGGGATCTGGGCTTTCCCAGAGACGCAACATCTCATGGCGCTTGGCCGCGGCAGAGCCTCTTGCCGAAAAGGCAAACGTCCGGCTCCTTCTCCCACAGGGAAGGGCCCAGCCCTGAAAGCTGTTGCTGCTGTTCACCTAACCTTGGTGCCCTATATACAGGCACAACAGCACTGGGGATCTGGGCTATCCCAGAGACGCAACATCTCATGGCGCTTGGCCGCGGCAGAGCCTCTTGCCGAAAAGGCAAACGTCCGGCTCCTTCTCCCACAGGGAAGGGCCCAGCCCTGAAAGCTGTTGCTGCTCTTCACGGTGCCTTGGCGCCCTATCTACAGGCACAATAGCCCTGGGGTCTGGGCTTTCCCAGAGACGCAACATCTCATGGCGCTCGGCCGCGGCAGAGCCTCTTGCCGAAAAGGCAAACGTCAGGCTCCTTCTCCCACAGGGAAGGGCCCAGCCCTGAAAGCTGTTGCTGATCTTCACCTAATCTTGGCGCCCTATCTACAGGCACAATACACTGGGGATTTGTGCTTTCCCAGAGACGCAACATCTCATGGCGCTCGGCCGCGGCAGAGCCTCTTGCCGAAAAGGCAAACGTTGGCTCCTTCTCCCACTGGGAAGGGCCCAGCCCTGAAAGCTCTTGCTGCTCTTCACGGTGCCTTGGTGCCCTATCTACAGGCACAACAGCACTGGGGATCTGGGCTTTCCCAGAGACGCAACATCTCATGGCGCTCGGCCGCGGCAGAGCCTCTTGCCGTAAAGGCAAACGTCCGGCTCCTTCTCCCACTGGGAAGGGCCCAGCCCTGAAAGCTCTTGCTGCTCTTCACGGTGCCTTGGTGCCCTATCTACAGGCACAACAGCACTGGGGATCTGGGCTTTCCCAGAGAAGCAACATGTAATTGCGCTCAGACGCAGAAGAGCCTCTTGCCGAAAAGGCAAACATCTGGCTCCTTCTGCCACAGGGAAACACCCAGCCCTGAAAGCTGTTGCTGCTCTTCACGGTGCCTTGGTGCCCTATCTACAGGCACAACAGCACTGGGGATCTGGGCTTTCCCAGAGACGCAACATCTCATGGCGCTCGGTCGCGGCAGAGCCTTTTGCCGAAAAGGCAAACTTCTGGCTCCTTCTGCCGCAGTGAAACACCCAGCCCTGAAAGCTGTTGCTGCTCTTCACGGTGCCTTGGCGCCCTATCTACAGGCACAATACCCTGGTGATCTGGGCTTTCCCAGAGACGCAACATCTCATGGCGCTCGGCCGCGGCAGAGCCTCTTGCCGAAAAGGCAAACATCTGGCTCGTTCTGCCGCAGGGAAACACCCAGCCCTGAAAGCTGTTGCTGCTCTTCACGGTGCCTTGGCGCCCTATCTACAGGCACAACAGCACTGGGGATCTGGGCTTTCCCAGAGACGCAACATCTCATGGCGCTCGCTCGCGGCAGAGCCTCTTGCCGAAAAGGCAAACATCCGGCTCCTTCTGCCACATGGAAACACCCAGCCCTGAAAGCTGTTGCTGCTCTTCACGGTGCCTTGGCGCCCTATCTACAGGCACAATAGCCCTGGGGATCTGGGCTTTCCCAGAGACGCAACATCTCATGGCGCTCGGCCGCGGCAGAGCCTCTTGGCGAAAAGGCAAACGTCTGGCTCCTTCTCCCACAGGGAAACACCCAGCCCTGAAAGCTGTTGCTGCTCTTCACGGTGCCTTGGCGCCCTATCTACAGGCACAACAGCACTGGGGATCTGGGCTTTCCCAGAGACGCAACATCTCATGGCACTCGGCCGCGGCAGAGCCTCTTGCCGAAAAGGCAAACGTCCGGCTCCTTCTCCCACATGGAAACACCCAGCCCTGAAAGCTGTTGCTGCTCTTCACGGTGCCTTGGCACCCTATCTACAGGCACAACAGCACTGGGGATCTGGGCTTTCCCAGAGACGCAACATCTCATGGCGCTCGGCCGCGGCAGAGCCTCTTGCCGAAAAGGCAAACGTCCGGCTCCTTCTCCCACAGGGAAGGGCCCAGCCCTGAAAGCTGTTGCTGCTGTTCACCTAACCTTGGTGCCCTATATACAGGCACAACAGCACTGGGGATCTGGGCTATCCCAGAGACGCAACATCTCATGGCGCTTGGCCGCGGCAGAGCCTCTTGCCGAAAAGGCAAACGTCCGGCTGCTTCTCCCACAGGGAAGGGCCCAGCCCTGAAAGCTGTTGCTGCTCTTCACGGTGCCTTGGCGCCCTATCTACAGGCACAATAGCCCTGGGGATCTGGGCTTTCCCAGAGACGCAACATCTCATGGCGCTCGGCCGCGGCAGAGCCTCTTGCCGAAAAGGCAAACGTCAGGCTCCTTCTGCCACAGGGAAGGGCCCAGCCCTGAAAGCTGTTGCTGCTCTTCATGGTGCCTTGGCACCCTATCTACAGGCACAACAGCACTGGGGATCTGGGCTTTCCCAGAGACGCAACATCTCATGGCGCTCGGCTGCGGCAGAGCCTCTTGCCGAAAAGGGAAACGTCTGGCTCCTTCTCCCACAGGGAAGGGCCCAGCCCTGAAAGCTGTTGCTGCTCTTCATGGTGCCTTGGCGCCCTATCTACAGGCACAATACCCTGGGGATCTGGGCTTTCCCAGAGAAGCAACATCTCATGGCGCTCTGTCGCGGCAGAGCCTCTTGCCGAAAAGGCAAACGTCCGGCTCCGTCTGCCACAGGAAAGGGCCCAGCCCTGAAAGCGGTTGCTGCTCTTCACGGTGCCTTGGCACCCTATCTACAGGCACAACAGCACTGGGGATCTGGGCTTTCCCAGAGAAGAAACATCTCATGGCGCTCGGCCGTGGCAGAGCGTCTTGCCGAAAAGGCAAACGTTGGCTCCTTCTCCCACAGGGAGGGGCCCAGCCCTGAAAGCTGTTGCTGCTCTTCACGGTGCCTTGGCGCCCTATCTACAGGCACAACAGCACTGGGGATCTGGGCTTTCCCAGAGACGCAACATCTCATGGCGCTCGGCTGCGGCAGAGCCTCTTGCCGAAAAGGCAAACGTCCGGTTCCTTCTCCCACAGGGAAGGGCCCAGCCCTGAAAGCTGTTGCTGCTCTTCACGGTGCCTTGGTGCCCTATCTACAGGCACAATACCCTGGGGATTTTTGCTTTCCCAGAGACGCAACATCTCATGGCGCTCGGCCGCGGCAGAGCCTCTTGCCGAAAAGGCAAACGTTGGCTCCTTCTCCCACTGGGAAGGGCCCAGCCCTGAAAGCTCTTGCTGCTCTTCACGGTGCCTTGGTGCCCTATCTACAGGCACAACAGCACTGGGGATCTGGGCTTTCCCAGAGACGCAACATCTCATGGCGCTCGGCCGCGGCAGAGCCTCTTGCCGTAAAGGCAAACGTCCGGCTCCTTCTCCCACAGGGAAGGGCCCAGCCCTGAAAGCTGTTGCTGCTCTTCACGGTGCCTTGGCGCCCTATCTACAGGCACAATAGCCCTGGGGATCTGGGCTTTCCCAGAGACGCAACATCTCATGGCGCTCGGCCGCGTCAGAACCTCTTGCCGAAAAGGCAAACGTCCGGCTCCTTCTGCCACATGGAAACACCCAGCCCTGAAAGCTGTTGCTGCTCTTCACGGTGCCTTGGCGCCCTATCTACAGGCACAACAGCACTGGGGATCTGGGCTTTCGCAGAGACGCAACATCTCATGGCGCTCGGTCGCGGCAGAGCCTCTTGCCGAAAAGGCAAACGTCTGGCTCCTTCTGCCGCAGGGAAACACCCAGCCCTGAAAGCTGTTGCTGCTCTTCACGGTGCCTTGGCGCCCTATCTACAGGCACAATACCCTGGGGATCTGGGCTTTCCCAGAGACGCAACATCTCATGGCGCTCTGTCGCGGCAGAGCCTCTTGCCGAAAAGGCAAACGTCCGGCTCCTTCTGCCACATGGAAACACCCAGCCCTGAAAGCTGTTGCTGCTCTTCACGGTGCCTTGGCGCCCTATCTACAGGCACAACAGCAGTGGGGATCTGGGCTTTCCCAGAGACGCAACATCTCATGGCGCTCGGCCGCGGCAGAGCCTCTTGCCGAAGAGGCAAACGGCCGGCTCCTTCTCCCACTGGGAAGGGCCCAGCCCTGAAAGCTCTTGCTGCTCTTCACGGTGCCTTGGCGCCCTATCTACAGGCACAACAGCACTGGGGATCTGGGCTTTCCCAGAGACGCAACATCTCATGGCGCTCGGCCGCGGCAGAGCCTCTTGCCGAAAAGGCAAACATCTGGCTCCTTCTGCCGCAGGGAAACACCCAGCCCTGAAAGCTGTTGCTGCTCTTCACGGTGCCTTGGCGCCCTATCTACAGGCACAACAGCACTGGGGATCTGGGCTTTCCCAGAGACGCAACATCTCATGGCGCTCGTTCGCGGCAGAGCCTCTTGCCGAAAAGGCAAACGTCCGGCTCCTTCTGCCACATGGAAACAACCAGCCCTGAAAGCTGTTGCTGCTCTTCACGGTGCCTTGGCGCCCTATCTACAGGCACAACAGCACTGGGGATCTGGGCTTTCCCAGAGACGCAACATCTCATGGCGCTCGGCCGCGGCAGAGCCTCTTGCCGAAAAGGCAAACGTCCGGCTCCTTCTCCCACTGGGAAGGGCCCAGCCCTGAAAGCTGTTGCTGCTCTTCACGGTGCCTTGGCGCCCTATCTACAGGCACAACAGCACTGGGGATCTGGGCTATCCCAGAGACGCAACATCTCATGGCGCTTGGCCGCGGCAGAAACTCTTGCCGAAAAGGCAAACGGCCGGCTCCTTCTCCCACAGGGAAGGGCCCAGCCCTGAAAGCTGTTGCTGCTCTTCACGGTGCCTTGGCGCCCTATCTACAGGCACAATAGCCCTGGGGATCTGGGCTTTCCCAGAGAAGCAACATCTCATGGCGCTCGGCCGCGGCAGAGCCTCTTGCCGAAAAGGCAAATGTCCGGCTCCTTCTCCCACTGGGAAGGGCCCAGCCCTGAAAGCTGTTGCTGCTCTTCACGGTGCCTTGGCGCCCTATCTACAGGCACAATACCCTGGGGATCTGGGCTTTCCCAGAGACGCAATATCTCATGGCGCTCGGCCGCGGCAGAGCCTCTTGCCGAAAAGGCAAATGTCCGGCTCCTTCTGCCACATGGAAACACCCAGCTCTGAAAGCTGTTGCTGCTCTTCACGGTGCCTTGGCACCCTATCTACAGGCACAATAGCCCTGGGGATCTGGGCTTTCCCAGAGACGCAACATCTCATGGCGCTCGGCCGCGGCAGAGCCTCTTGCCGAAAAGGCAAACGTCCGGCTCCTTCTCCCACAGGGAAGGGCCCAGCCCTGAAAGCTGTTGCTGCTCTTCACGGTGCCTTGGCGCCCTATCTACAGGCACAATAGCCCTGGGGATCTGGGCTTTCCCAGAGACGCAACATCTCATGGCGCTCGGCCACGGCAGAGCCTCTTGCCGAAAAGGCAAACGTCCGGCTCCTTCTCCCACAGGGAAGGGCCCAGCCCTGAAAGCTCTTGCTGCTCTTCACGGTGCCTTGGTGCCCTATCTACAGGCACAACAGCACTGGGGATCTGGGCTTTCCCAGAGACGCAACATCTCATGGCGCTCGGCCGCGGCAGAGCCTCTTGCCGAAAAGGCAAACGTCCGGCTCCTTCTCCCACAGGGAAGGGCCCAGCCCTGAAAGCTGTTGCTGCTCTTCACGGTGCCTTGGCGCCCTATCTACAGGCACAATAGCCCTGGGGATCTGGGCTTTCCCAGAGACGCAACATCTCATGGCGCTCGGCCGCGGCAGAGCCTCTTGCCGAAAAGGCAAACATCTGGCTCCTTCTGCCGCAGGGAAACACCCAGCCCTGAAAGCTGTTGCTGCTCTTCACGGTGCCTTGGCGCCCTATCTACAGGCACAACAGCACTGGGGATCTGGGCTTTCCCAGAGACGCAACATCTCATGGCGCTCGGCCGCGGCAGAGCCTCTTGCCGAAAAGGCAAACGTCCGGCTCCTTCTCCCACTGGGAAGGGCCCAGCCCTGAAAGCTGTTGCTGCTCTTCACGGTGCCTTGGCGCCCTATCTACAGGCACAACAGCACTGGGGATCTGGGCTATCCCAGAGACGCAACATCTCATGGCGCTTGGCCGCGGCAGAAACTCTTGCCGAAAAGGCAAACGGCCGGCTCCTTCTCCCACAGGGAAGGGCCCAGCCCTGAAAGCTGTTACTGCTCTTCACGGTGCCTTGGCGCCCTATCTACAGGCACAATACCCTGGGGATCTGGGCTTTCCCAGAGACGCAATATCTCATGGCGCTCGGCCGCGGCAGAGCCTCTTGCCGAAAAGGCAAACGTCCGGCTCCTTCTGCCACATGGAAACACCCAGCTCTGAAAGCTGTTGCTGCTCTTCACGGTGCCTTGGCACCCTATCTACAGGCACAATAGCCCTGGGGATCTGGGCTTTCCCAGAGACGCAACATCTCATGGCGCTCGGCCGCGGCAGAGCCTCTTGCCGAAAAGGCAAATGTCCGGCTCCTTCTCCCACAGGGAAGGGCCCAGCCCTGAAAGCTGTTGCTGCTCTTCACGGTGCCTTGGCGCCCTATCTACAGGCACAATAGCCCTGGGGATCTGGGCTTTCCCAGAGACGCAACATCTCATGGCGCTCGGCCACGGCAGAGCCTCTTGCCGAAAAGGCAAACGTCCGGCTCCTTCTCCCACAGGGAAGGGCCCAGCCCTGAAAGCTGTTGCTGATCTTCACCTAATCTTGGCGCCCTATCTACAGGCACAACAGCACTGGGGATTTGTGCTTTCCCAGAGACGCAACATCTCATGGCGCTCGGCCGCGGCAGAGCCTCTTGCCGAAAAGGCAAACGTCTGGCTCCTTCTGCCGCAGGGAAACACCCAGCCCTGAAAGCTGTTGCTGCTCTTCACGGTGCCTTGGCGCCCTATCTACAGGCACAATACCCTGGGGATCTGGGCTTTCCCAGAGACGCAACATCTCATGGCGCTCGGTCGCGGCAGAGCCTCTTGCCGAAAAGGCAAACGTCCGGCTCCTTCTCCCACAGGGAAGGGCCCAGCCCTGAAAGCTGTTGCTGATCTTCACCTAATCTTGGCGCCCTATCTACAGGCACAACAGCACTGGGGATCTGGGCTTTCCCAGAGACGCAACATCTCATGGCGCTCGGTCGCGGCAGAGCCTCTTGCCGTAAAGGGAAACGTCCGGCTCCTTCTGCCACAGGGAAGGGCCCAGCCCTGAAAGCTGTTGCTGCTCTTCACCTAACCTTGGTGCCCTATCTACAGGCACAACAGCACTGGGGATCTGGGCTATCCCGGAGACGCAACATCTCAAGGCGCTTGGCCGCGGCAGAGCCTCTTGCCGAAAAGGCAAATGTCCGGCTCCTTCTCCCACAGGGAAGGGCCCAGCCCTGAAAGCTGTTGCTGCTCTTCACGGTGCCTTGGCACCCTATCTACACGCACAACAGCACTGGGGATCTGGGCTTTCCCAGAGAAGCAACATCTCATGGCGCTCGGCAGCGGCAGAGCCTCTTGCCGAAAAGGCAAATGTCCGGCTCCTTCTGCCACATGGAAACACCCAGCCCTGAAAGCTGTTGCTGCTCTTCACCTAACCTTGGTGCCCTATCTACAGGCACAACAGCACTGGGGATCTGTGCTTTCCCAGAGACGCAACATCTCATGGCGCTCGGCCGCGGCAGAGCCTCTTGCCGAAAAGGCAAACGTCCGGCTCCTTCTGCCACATGGAAACACCCAGCCCTGAAAGCTGTTGCTGCTCTTCACGGTGCCTTGGCACCCTATCTACAGGCACAACAGCACTGGGGATCTGGGCTTTCCCAGAGACGCAACATCTCATGGCGCTCGGCTGCGGCAGAGCCTCTTGCCGAAAAGGCAAACGTCCGGCTCCTTCTCCCACAGGGAAGGGCCCAGCCCTGAAAGATGTTGCTGGTCTTCACCTAACCGTGGTGCCCTATGTACTAGGCACAACAGCACTGGGGATTTGTGCTTTCCCAGAGACGCAACATCACATGGCGCTCGGTCGCGGCAGAGCCTCTTGCCGAAAAGGCAAACGTCCGGCTCCTTCTGCCACAGGGAAGGGCCCAGCCCTGAAACCTGTTGCTGCTCTTCACGGTGCCTTGGCGCCCTATCTACAGGCACAACAGCACTGGGGATCTGGGCTTTCCCAGAGAAGCAATATCTCATGGCGCTCGGACGCGGCAGAGCCTCTTGCAGAAAAAGCAAACGTCCCGCTATTTCTGCCACAGGGAAGGGCCCAGCCCTGAAAGCTGTTGCTGCTCTTCACGGTGCCTTGGCGCCCTATCTACAGGCACAACAGCACTGGGGATCTGGGCTTTCCCAGAGACGCAACATCTCATGGCGCTCGGCCGCGGCAGAGCCTCTTGCCGAAAAGGCAAACGTCTGGCTCCTTCTGCCGCAGGGAAACACCCAGCCCTAAAGCTGTTGCTGCTCTTCACGGTGCCTTGGCGCCCTATCTACAGGCACAATACCCTGGGGATCTGGGCTTTCCCAGAGACGCAACATCTCATGGCGCTCTGTAGCGGCAGAGCCTCTTGCCCAAAAGGCAAACGTCCGGCTCCGTCTGCCACAGGAAAGGGCCCAGCCCTGAAAGCTGTTGCTGCTCTTCACGGTGCCTTGGCACCCGATCTACAGGCACAACAGAACTGGGGATCTGGGCTTTCCCAGAGAAGCAACATCTCATGGCGCTCGGCCGCGGCAGAGCCTCTTGCCGAAAAGGCAAATGTCCGGCTCCTTCTCCCACTGGGAAGGGCCCAGCCCTGAAAGCTGTTGCTGCTCTTCACGGTGCCTTGGCACCCTATCTACAGGCACAATACCCTGGGGATCTGGGCTTTCCCAGAGACGCAATATCTCATGGCGCTCGGCCGCGGCAGAGCCTCTTGCCGAAAAGGCAAACGTCCGGCTCCTTCTGCCACATGGAAACACCCAGCCCTGAAAGCTGTTGCTGCTCTTCACGGTGCCTTGGTGCCCTATCTACAGGCACAACAGCACTGGGGATCTGGGCTTTCCCAGAGACGCAACATCTCATGGCGCTCGGCCGCGGCAGAGCCTCTTGCCGAAAAGGCAAACGTCCGGTTCCTTCTCCCACAGGGAAGGGCCCAGCCCTGAAAGCTGTTGCTGCTCTTCACGGTGCCTTGGCGCCCTATCTACAGGCACAATAGCCCTGGGGATCTGGGCTTTCCCAGAGACGCAACATCTCATGGCGCTCGGCCACGGCAGAGCCTCTTGCCGAAAAGGCAAACGTCCGGCTCATTCTCCCACAGGGAAGGGCCAAGCCCTGAAAGCTGTTGCTGCTCTTCACGGTGCCTTGGCACCCTATCTACACGCACAACAGCACTGGGGATCTGGGCTTTCCCAGAGACGCAACATCTCATGGCGCTCGGCCGCGGCAGAGCCTCTTGCCGAAAAGGCAAACGTCCGGCTCCTTCTCCCACAGGGAAGGGCCCAGCCCTGAAAGCTGTTGCTGCTCTTCACGGTGCCTTGGCGCCCTATCTACAGGCACAATAGCCCTGGGGATCTGGGCTTTCCCAGAGACGCAACATCTCATGGCGCTCGGCCGCGGCAGAGCCTCTTGCCGAAAAGGCAAACGTCAGGCTCCTTCTCCCACAGGGAAGTGCCCAGCCCTGAAAGCTGTTGCTGCTCTTCATGGTGCCTTGGCACCCTATCTACAGGCACAACAGCACTGGGGATCTGGGCTTTCCCAGAGACGCAACATCTCATGGCGCTCGGCTGCGGCAGAGCCTCTTGCCGAAAAGGCAAACGTCCGGCTCCTTCTCCCACAGGGAAGGGCCCAGCCCTGAAAGCTGTTGCTGGTCTTCACCTAACCTTGGTGCCCTATGTACTAGGCACAACAGCACTGGGGATCTGGGCTTTCCCAGAGAAGCAACATCTCATGGCGCTCGGCCGCGGCAGAGCCTCTTGCCGAAAAGGCAAATGTCCGGCTCCTTCTCCCACTGGGAAGGGCCCAGCCCTGAAAGCTGTTGCTGCTCTTCACGGTGCCTTGGCGCCCTATCTACAGGCACAATACCCTGGGGATCTGGGCTTTCCCAGAGACGCAATATCTCATGGCGCTCGGCCGCGGCAGAGCCTCTTGCCGAAAAGGCAAACGTCCGGCTCCTTCTGCCACATGGAAACACCCAGCCCTGAAAGCTGTTGCTGCTCTTCACGGTGCCTTGGCACCCTATCTACAGGCACAACAGCACTGGGGATCTGGGCTTTCCCAGAGACGCAACATCTCATGGCGCTCGGCCGCGGCAGAGCCTCTTGCCGAAAAGGCAAACGTCCGGTTCCTTCTCCCACAGGGAAGGGCCCAGCCCTGAAAGCTGTTGCTGCTCTTCACGGTGCCTTGGCGCCCTATCTACAGGCACAATAGCCCTGGGGATCTGGGCTTTCCCAGAGACGCAACATCTCATGGCGCTCGGCCACGGCAGAGCCTCTTGCCGAAAAGGCAAAAGTCCGGCTCATTCTCCCACAGGGAAGGGCCAAGCCCTGAAAGCTGTTGCTGCTCTTCACGGTGCCTTGGCACCCTATCTACAGGCACAACAGCACTGGGGATCTGGGCTTTCCCAGAGACGCAACATCTCATGGCGCTCGGCCGCGGCAGAGCCTCTTGCCGAAAAGGCAAACGTCCGGCTCCTTCTCCCACAGGGAAGGGCCCAGCCCTGAAAGCTGTTGCTGCTCTTCACGGTGCCTTGGCGCCCTATCTACAGGCACAATAGCCCTGGGGATCTGGGCTTTCCCAGAGACGCAACATCTCATGGCGCTCGGCCGCGGCAGAGCCTCTTGCCGAAAAGGCAAACGTCAGGCTCCTTCTCCCACAGGGAAGGGCCCAGCCCTGAAAGCTGTTGCTGCTCTTCATGGTGCCTTGGCACCCTATCTACAGGCACAACAGCACTGGGGATCTGGGCTTTCCCAGAGACGCAACATCTCATGGCGCTCGGCTGCGGCAGAGCCTCTTGCCGAAAAGGCAAACGTCCGGCTCCTTCTCCCACAGGGAAGGGCCCAGCCCTGAAAGCTGTTGCTGGTCTTCACCTAACCTTGGTGCCCTATGTACTAGGCACAACAGCACTGGGGATTTGTGCTTTCCCAGAGACGCAACATCTCATGGCGCTCGGCCGCGGCAGAGCCTCTTGCCGAAAAGGCAAACGTCTGGCTCCTTCTGCCGCAGGGAAA
Organism: Harpia harpyja; assembly: GCF_026419915.1. NCBI lineage: Eukaryota > Metazoa > Chordata > Aves > Accipitriformes > Accipitridae > Harpia > Harpia harpyja. Next base: position 19,969 of record NW_026293224.1, on the reverse strand, counting down.
CACCCAGCCCTGAAAGCTGTTGCTGCTCTTCACGGTGCCTTGGCGCCCTATCTACAGGCACAATACCCTGGGGATCTGGGCTTTCCCAGAGACGCAACATCTCATGGCGCTCGGCCGCGGCAGAGCCTCTTGCCGAAAAGGCAAACGTCCGGCTCCTTCTCCCACAGGGAAGGGCCCAGCCCTGAAAGCTGTTGCTGATCTTCACCTAATCTTGGCGCCCTATCTACAGGCACAACAGCACTGGGGATCTGGGCTTTCCCAGAGACGCAACATCTCATGGCGCTCGGTCGCGGCAGAGCCTCTTGCCGTAAAGGCAAACGTCCGGCTCCTTCTGCCACAGGGAAGGGCCCAGCCCTGAAAGCTGTTGCTGCTCTTCACCTAACCTTGGTGCCCTATCTACAGGCACAACAGCACTGGGGATCTGGGCTATCCCAGAGACGCAACATCTCATGGCGCTTGGCCGCGGCAGAGCCTCTTGCCGAAAAGGCAAATGTCCGGCTCCTTCTCCCACAGGGAAGGGCCCAGCCCTGAAAGCTGTTGCTGCTCTTCACGGTGCCTTGGCACCCTATCTACAGGCACAATACCCTGGGGATCTGGGCTTTCCCAGAGACGCAACATCTCATGGCGCTCGGCCGCGGCAGAGCCTCTTGCCGAAAAGGCAAACGTCCGGCTCCTTCTCCCACAGGGAAGGGCCCAGCCCTGAAAGCTGTTGCTGATCTTCACCTAATCTTGGCGCCCTATCTACAGGCACAACAGCACTGGGGATCTGGGCTTTCCCAGAGACGCAACATCTCATGGCGCTCGGTCGCGGCAGAGCCTCTTGCCGTAAAGGCAAACGTCCGGCTCCTTCTGCCACAGGGAAGGGCCCAGCCCTGAAAGCTGTTGCTGCTCTTCACCTAACCTTGGTGCCCTATCTACAGGCACAACAGCACTGGGGATCTGGGCTATCCCAGAGACGCAACATCTCATGGCGCTTGGCCGCGGCAGAGCCTCTTGCCGAAAAGGCAAATGTCCGGCTCCTTCTCCCACAGGGAAGGGCCCAGCCCTGAAAGCTGTTGCTGCTCTTCACGGTGCCTTGGCACCCTATCTACAGGCACAATACCCTGGGGATCTGGGCTTTCCCAGAGACGCAACATCTCATGGCGCTCGGCCGCGGCAGAGCCTCTTGCCGAAAAGGCAAACGTCCGGCTCCTTCTCCCACATGGAAACACCCAGCCCTGAAAGCTGTTGCTGCTCTTCACGGTGCCTTGGCACCCTATCTACAGGCACAATAGCACTGGGGATCTGGGCTTTCCCAGAGACGCAACATCTCATGGCGCTCGGCCGCGGCAGAGCCTCTTGCTGAAAAGGCAAACGTCCGGCTCCTTCTCCCACAGGGAAGGGCCCAGCCCTGAAAGCTGTTGCTGCTGTTCACCTAACCTTGGTGCCCTATATACAGGCACAACAGCACTGGGGATCTGGGCTATCCCAGAGACGCAACATCTCATGGCGCTTGGCCGCGGCAGAGCCTCTTGCCGAAAAGGCAAACGTCCGGCTCCTTCTCCCACAGGGAAGGGCCCAGCCCTGAAAGCTGTTGCTGCTCTTCACGGTGCCTTGGCGCCCTATCTACAGGCACAATAGCCCTGGGGATCTGGGCTTTCCCAGAGACGCAACATCTCATGGCGCTCGGCCGCAGCAGAGCCTCTTGCCGAAAAGGCAAACGTCCGGCTCCTTCTCCCACAGGGAAGGGCCCAGCCCTGAAAGCTGTTGCTGCTCTTCACCTAACCTTGGTGCCCTATGTACTAGGCACAACAGCACTGGGGATTTGTGCTTTCCCAGAGACGCAACATCTCATGGCGCTCGGCCGCGGCAGAGCCTCTTGCCGAAAAGGCAAACGTCCGGCTCCTTCTGCCGCAGGGAAACACCCAGCCCTGAAAGCTGTTGCTGCTCTTCACGGTGCCTTGGCGCCCTATCTACAGGCACAATACCCTGGGGATCTGGGCTTTCCCAGAGACGCAACATCTCATGGCGCTCTGTCGCGGCAGAGCCTCTTGCCGAAAAGGCAAACGTCCGGCTCCTTCTCCCACAGGGAAGGGCCCAGCCCTGAAAGCTGTTGCTGATCTTCACCTAATCTTGGCGCCCTATCTACAGGCACAACAGCACTGGGGATCTGGGCTTTCCCAGAGACGCAACATCTCATGGCGCTCGGTCGCGGCAGAGCCTCTTGCCGTAAAGGCAAACGTCCGGCTCCTTCTGCCACAGGGAAGGGCCCAGCCCTGAAAGCTGTTGCTGCTCTTCACCTAACCTTGGTGCCCTATCTACAGGCACAACAGCACTGGGGATCTGGGCTATCCCAGAGACGCAACATCTCATGGCGCTTGGCCGCGGCAGAGCCTCTTGCCGAAAAGGCAAATGTCCGGCTCCTTCTCCCACAGGGAAGGGCCCAGCCCTGAAAGCTGTTGCTGCTCTTCACGGTGCCTTGGCACCCTATCTACAGGCACAATACCCTGGGGATCTGGGCTTTCCCAGAGACGCAACATCTCATGGCACTCGGCCGCGGCAGAGCCTCTTGCTGAAAAGGCAAACGTCCGGCTCCTTCTCCCACATGGAAACACCCAGCCCTGAAAGCTGTTGCTGCTCTTCACGGTGCCTTGGCACCCTATCTACAGGCACAATAGCCCTGGGGATCTGGGCTTTCCCAGAGACGCAACATCTCATGGCGCTCGGCCGCGGCAGAGCCTCTTGCCGAAAAGGCAAACGTCCGGCTCCTTCTCCCACAGGGAAGGGCCCAGCCCTGAAAGCTGTTGCTGCTGTTCACCTAACCTTGGTGCCCTATATACAGGCACAACAGCACTGGGGATCTGGGCTATCCCAGAGACGCAACATCTCATGGCGCTTGGCCGCGGCAGAGCCTCTTGCCGAAAAGGCAAACGTCCGGCTCCTTCTCCCACAGGGAAGGGCCCAGCCCTGAAAGCTGTTGCTGCTCTTCACGGTGCCTTGGCGCCCTATCTACAGGCACAATAGCCCTGGGGATCTGGGCTTTCCCAGAGACGCAACATCTCATGGCGCTCGGCCGCGGCAGAGCCTCTTGCCGAAAAGGCAAACGTCAGGCTCCTTCTCCCACAGGGAAGGGCCCAGCCCTGAAAGCTGTTGCTGCTCTTCATGGTGCCTTGGCACCCTATCTACAGGCACAACAGCACTGGGGATCTGGGCTATCCCAGAGACGCAACATCTCATGGCGCTCGGCTGCGGCAGAGCCTCTTGCCGAAAAGGCAAACGTCTGGCTCCTTCTGCCGCAGGGAAACACCCAGCCCTGAAAGCTGTTGCTGCTCTTCACGGTGCCTTGGCGCCCTATCTACAGGCACAATACCCTGGGGATCTGGGCTTTCCCAGAGACGCAACATCTCATGGCGCTCTGTCGCGGCAGAGCCTCTTGCCGAAAAGGCAAACGTCCGGCTCCGTCTGCCACAGGAAAGGGCCCAGCCCTGAAAGCGGTTGCTGCTCTTCACGGTGCCTTGGCGCCCTATCTACAGGCACAACAGCACTGGGGATCTGGGCTTTCCCAGAGACGCAACATCTCATGGCGCTCGGCCGCGGCAGAGCCTCTTGCCGAAAAGGCAAACGTCAGGCTCCTTCTCCCACAGGGAAGGGCCCAGCCCTGAAAGCTGTTGCTGCTCTTCATGGTGCCTTGGCACCCTATCTACAGGCACAACAGCACTGGGGATCTGGGCTATCCCAGAGACGCAACATCTCATGGCGCTCGGCTGCGGCAGAGCCTCTTGCCGAAAAGGCAAACGTCTGGCTCCTTCTGCCGCAGGGAAACACCCAGCCCTGAAAGCTGTTGCTGCTCTTCACGGTGCCTTGGCGCCCTATCTACAGGCACAATACCCTGGGGATCTGGGCTTTCCCAGAGACGCAACATCTCATGGCGCTCTGTCGCGGCAGAGCCTCTTGCCGAAAAGGCAAACGTCCGGCTCCGTCTGCCACAGGAAAGGGCCCAGCCCTGAAAGCGGTTGCTGCTCTTCACGGTGCCTTGGCGCCCTATCTACAGGCACAACAGCACTGGGGATCTGGGCTTTCCCAGAGACGCAACATCTCATGGCGCTCGGCTGCGGCAGAGCCTCTTGCCGAAAAGGCAAACGTCCGGCTCCTTCTCCCACAGGGAAGGGCCCAGCCCTGAAAGCTGTTGCTGATCTTCACCTAATCTTGGCGCCCTATCTACAGGCACAATACCCTGGGGATTTGTGCTTTCCCAGAGACGCAACATCTCATGGCGCTCGGCCGCGGCAGAGCCTCTTGCCGAAAAGGCAAACGTTGGCTCCTTCTCCCACTGGGAAGGGCCCAGCCCTGAAATCTCTTGCTGCTCTTCACGGTGCCTTGGTGCCCTATCTACAGGCACAACAGCACTGGGGATCTGGGCTTTCCCAGAGACGCAACATCTCATGGCGCTCGGCCGCGGCAGAGCCTCTTTCCGAAAAGGCAAACGTCCGGCTCCTTCTCCCACTGGGAAGGGCCCAGCCCTGAAAGCTCTTGCTGCTCTTCACGGTGCCTTGGTGCCCTATCTACAGGCACAACAGCACTGGGGATCTGGGCTTTCCCAGAGAAGCAACATGTAATTGCGCTCAGACGCAGAAGAGCCTCTTGCCGAAAAGGCAAACATCTGGCTCCTTCTGCCACAGGGAAACACCCAGCCCTGAAAGCTGTTGCTGCTCTTCACGGTGCCTTGGTGCCCTATCTACAGGCACAACAGCACTGGGGATCTGGGCTTTCCCAGAGACGCAACATCTCATGGCGCTCGGTCGCGGCAGAGCCTCTTGCCGAAAAGGCAAACGTCTGGCTCCTTCTGCCGCAGGGAAACACCCAGCCCTGAAAGCTGTTGCTGCTCTTCACGGTGCCTTGGCGCCCTATCTACAGGCAAAATACCCTGGTGATCTGGGCTTTCCCAGAGACGCAACATCTCATGGCACTCGGTCGCGGCAGAGCCTCTTGCCGAAAAGGCAAACGTCCGGCTCCTTCTGCCACATGGAAACACCCAGCCCTGAAAGCTGTTGCTGCTCTTCACGGTGCCTTGGCGCCCTATCTACAGGCACAACAGCACTGGGGATCTGGGCTTTCCCAGAGACGCAACATCTCATGGCGCTCGGCCGCGGCAGAGCCTCTTGCCGAAAAGGCAAACGGCCGGCTCCTTCTGCCACAGGGAAGGGCCCAGCCCTGAAAGCTCTTGCTGCTCTTCACGGTGCCTTGGCGCCCTATCTACAGGCACAACAGCACTGGGGATCTGGGCTTTCCCAGAGACGCAACATCTCATGGCGCTCGGCCGCGGCAGAGCCTCTTGCCGAAAAGGCAAACATCTGGCTCCTTCTGCCGCAGGGAAACACCCAGCCCTGAAAGCTGTTGCTGCTCTTCACGGTGCCTTGGCGCCCTATCTACAGGCACAACAGCCCTGGGGATCTGGGCTTTCCCAGAGACGCAACATCTCATGGCGCTCGGTCGCGGCAGAGCCTCTTGCCGAAAAGGCAAACGTCCGGCTCCTTCTGCCACATGGAAACACCCAGCCCTGAAAGCTGTTGCTGCTCTTCACGGTGCCTTGGCGCCCTATCTACAGGCACAACAGCACTGGGGATCTGGGCTTTCCCAGAGACGCAACATCTCATGGCGCTCGGCCGCGGCAGAGCCTCTTGCCGAAAAGGCAAACGTCCGGCTCCTTCTCCCACAGGGAAGGGCCCAGCCCTGAAAGCTGTTGCTGCTCTTCACGGTGCCTTGGCGCCCTATCTACAGGCACAACAGCACTGGGGATCTGGGCTATCCCAGAGACGCAACATCTCATGGCGCTTGGCCGCGGCAGAAACTCTTGCCGAAAAGGCAAACGTCCGGCTCCTTCTCCCACAGGGAAGGGCCCAGCCCTGAAAGCTGTTGCTGCTCTTCACGGTGCCTTGGCGCCCTATCTACAGGCACAATAGCCCTGGGGATCTGGGCTTTCCCAGAGAAGCAACATCTCATGGCGCTCGGCCGCGGCAGAGCCTCTTGCCGAAAAGGCAAACGTCCGGCTCCTTCTGCCACATGGAAACACCCAGCCCTGAAAGCTGTTGCTGCTCTTCACGGTGCCTTGGCACCCTATCTACAGGCACAACAGCACTGGGGATCTGGGCTTTCCCAGAGACGCAACATCTCATGGCGCTCGGCCGCGGCAGAGCCTCTTGCCGAAAAGGCAAACGTCCGGCTCCTTCTCCCACAGGGAAGGGCCCAGCCCTGAAAGCTGTTGCTGCTCTTCACCTAACCTTGGTGCCCTATCTACAGGCACAACAGCACGGGGGATCTGGGCTATCCCAGAGACGCAACATCTCATGGCGCTTGGCCTCAGCAGAGCCTCTTGACGAAAAGGCAAACGTCCGGCTCCTTCTCCCACAGGGAAGGGCCCAGCCCTGAAAGCTGTTGCTGCTCTTCACGGTGCCTTGGCACCCTATCTACAGGCACAACAGCACTGGGGATCTGGGCTTTCCCAGAGACGCAACATCTCATGGCGCTCGGCTGCGGCAGAGCCTCTTGCCGAAAAGGCAAACGTCCGGGTCCTTCTCCCACAGGGAAGGGCCCAGCCCTGAAAGATGTTGCTGGTCTTCACCTAACCGTGGTGCCCTATGTACTAGGCACAACAGCACTGGGGATTTGTGCTTTCCCAGAGACGCAACATCACATGGCGCTCGGCCGCGGCAGAGCCTCTTGCCGAAAAGGCAAACGTCCGGCTCCTTCTCCCACAGGGAAGGGCCCAGCCCTGAAAGCTGTTGCTGCTCTTCACGGTGCCTTGGCACCCTATCTACAGGCACAACAGCACTGGGGATCTGGGCTTTCCCAGAGAAGCAATATCTCATGGCGCTTGGACGCGGCAGAGCCTCTTGCAGAAAAAGCAAACGTCCCGCTACTTCTGCCACAGGGAAGGGCCCAGCCCTGAAAGCTGTTGCTGCTCTTCACGGTGCCTTGGCGCCCTATCTACAGGCACAACAGCACTGGGGATCTGGGCTTTCCCAGAGAAGCAACATCTCATGGCGCTCGGCCGCGGCAGAGCCTCTTGCCGAAAAGGCAAACGTCTGGCTCCTTCTGCCGCAGGGAAACACCCAGCCCTAAAGCTGTTGCTGCTCTTCACGGTGCCTTGGCACCCTATCTACAGGCACAATACCCTGGGGATCTGGGCTTTCCCAGAGACGCAACATCTCATGGCGCTCTGTAGCGGCAGAGCCTCTTGCCCAAAAGGCAAACGTCCGGCTCCGTCTGCCACAGGAAAGGGCCCAGCCCTGAAAGCTGTTGCTGCTCTTCACGGTGCCTTGGCACCCTATCTACAGGCACAACAGAACTGGGGATCTGGGCTTTCCCAGAGAAGCAACATCTCATGGCGCTCGGCCGCGGCAGAGCCTCTTGCCGAAAAGGCAAATGTCCGGCTCCTTCTCCCACTGGGAAGGGCCCAGCCCTGAAAGCTGTTGCTGCTCTTCACGGTGCCTTGGCGCCCTATCTACAGGCACAATACCCTGGGGATCTGGGCTTTCCCAGAGACGTAACATCTCATGGCGGTCGGTCGCGGCAGAGCCTCTTGCCGAAAAGGCAAACGTCCGGCTCCTTCTGCCACATGGAAACACCCAGCCCTGAAAGCTGTTGCTGCTCTTCACGGTGCCTTGGCACCCTATCTACAGGCACAACAGCACTGGGGATCTGGGCTTTCCCAGAGAAGCAACATCTCATGGCGCTCGGCCGCGGCAGAGCCTCTTGCCGAAAAGGCAAACGTTGGCTCCTTCTGCCACAGGGAAGGGCCCAGCCCTGAAAGCTGTTGCTGCTCTTCACCTAACCTTGGTGCCCTATCTACAGGCACAACAGCACTGGGGATCTGGGCTTTCCCAGAGACGCAACATCTCATGGCACTCGGCCGCGGCAGAGCCTCTTGCCGAAAAGGCAAACGTCCGGCTCCTTCTCCCACAGGGAAACACCCAGCCCTGAAAGCTCTTGCTGCTCTTCATGGTGCCTTGGCACCCTATCTACAGGCACAACAGCACTGGGGATCTGGGCTTTCCCAGAGACGCAACATCTCATGGCGCTCGGCCGCGGCAGAGCCTCTTGCCGAAAAGGCAAACGTCTGGCTCCTTCTCCCACAGGGAAGGGCCCAGCCCTGAAAGATGTTGCTGGTCTTCACCTAACCGTGGTGCCCTATGTACTAGGCACAACAGCACTGGGGATTTGTGCTTTCCCAGAGACGCAACATCTCATGGCGCTCGGCCGCGGCAGAGCCTCTTGCCGAAAAGGCAAACGTTGGCTCCATCTCCCACAGGGAAGGGCCCAGCCCTGAAAGCTGTTGCTGCTCTTCACGGTGCCTTGGCGCCCTATCTACAGGCACAACAGCACTGGGGATCTGGGCTTTCCCAGAGACGCAACATCTCATGGCGCTCGGCCGCGGCAGAGCCTCTTGCCGAAAAGGCAAACGTCCGGCTCCTTCTCCCACAGGAAAGGGCCCAGCCCTGAAAGCTGTTGCTGCTCTTCACGGTGCCTTGGCGCCCTATCTACAGGCACAATACCCTGGGGATCTGGGCTTTCCCAGAGACGCAACATCTCATGGCGCTCGGTCGCGGCAGAAACTCTTGCCGAAAAGGCAAACGTCCGGCTCCTTCTGCCACAGGGAAGGGCCCAGCCCTGAAAGCTGTTGCTGCTCTTCACGGTGCCTTGGCGCCCTATCTACAGGCACAACAGCACTGGGGATCTGGGCTTTCCCAGAGACGCAACATCTCATGGCGCTCGGCCGCGGCAGAGCCTCTTGCCGAAAAGGCAAACGTCCGGCTCCTTCTCCCACAGGGAAGGGCCCAGCCCTGAAAGCTGTTGCTGCTCTTCACCTAACCTTGGTGCCCTATCTACAGGCACAACAGCACTGGGGATCTGGGCTATCCCAGAGACGCAACATCTCATGGCGCTTGGCCGCGGCAGAGCCTCTTGCCGAAAAGGCAAATGTCCGGCTCCTTCTCCCACAGGGAAGGGCCCAGCCCTGAAAGCTGTTGCTGCTCTTCACGGTGCCTTGGCACCCTATCTACAGGCAAAACAGCACTGGGGATCTGGGCTTTCCCAGAGAAGCAACATCTCATGGCGCTCGGTCGCGGCAGAGCCTCTTGCCGAAAAGGCAAACGTCCGGCTCCTTCTGCCACATGGAAACACCCAGCCCTGAAAGCTGTTGCTGCTCTTCACGGTGCCTTGGCACCCTATCTACAGGCACAACAGCAGTGGGGATCTGGGCTTTCCCAGAGAAGCAACATCTCATGGCGCTCGGCCGCGGCAGAGCCTCTTGCCGAAAAGGCAAACGTTGGCTCCTTCTGCCACAGGGAAACACCCAGCCCTGAAAGCTGTTGCTGCTCATCACGGTGCCTTGGCGCCCTATCTACAGGCACAACAGCACTGGGGATCTGGGCTTTCCCAGAGACGCAACATCTCATGGCGCTCGGCCACGGCAGAGCCTCTTGCCGAAAAGGCAAACGTCCGGCTCCTTCTCCCACAGGGAAGGGCCCAGCCCTGAAAGCTGTTGCTGATCTTCACCTAACCTTGGTGCCCTATGTACTAGGCACAACAGCACTGGGGATTTGTGCTTTCCCAGAGACGCAACATCACATGGAGCTCGGTCGCGGCAGAGCCTCTTGCCGAAAAGGCAAACGTCCGGCTCCTTCTGCCACAGGGAAGGGCCCAGCCCTGAAAGCTGTTGCTGCTCTTCACGGTGCCTTGGCGCCCTATCTACAGGCACAACAGCACTGGGGATCTGGGCTTTCCCAGAGACGCAACATCTCATGGTGCTCGGTCGCGGCAGAGCCTCTTGCCGAAAAGGCAAACGTCTGGCTCCTTCTGCCGCAGGGAAACACCCAACCCTGAAAGCTGTTGCTGCTCATCACGGTGCCTTGGCACCCTATCTACAGGCACAACAGCACGGGGGATCTGGGCTATCCCAGAGACGCAACATCTCATGGCGCTTGGCCTCAGCAGAGCCTCTTGACGAAAAGGCAAACGTCCGGCTCCTTCTCCCACAGGGAAGGGCCCAGCCCTGAAAGCTGTTGCTGCTCTTCACGGTGCCTTGGCACCCTATCTACAGGCACAACAGCACTGGGGATCTGGGCTTTCCCAGAGACGCAACATCTCATGGCGCTCGGCTGCGGCAGAGCCTCTTGCCGAAAAGGCAAACGTCCGGGTCCTTCTCCCACAGGGAAGGGCCCAGCCCTGAAAGATGTTGCTGGTCTTCACCTAACCGTGGTGCCCTATGTACTAGGCACAACAGCACTGGGGATTTGTGCTTTCCCAGAGACGCAACATCACATGGCGCTCGGTCGCGGCAGAGCCTCTTGCCGAAAAGGCAAACGTCCGGCTCCTTCTCCCACAGGGAAGGGCCCAGCCCTGAAACCTGTTGCTGCTCTTCACGGTGCCTTGGCACCCTATCTACAGGCACAACAGCACTGGGGATCTGGGCTTTCCCAGAGAAGCAATATCTCATGGCGCTTGGACGCGGCAGAGCCTCTTGCAGAAAAAGCAAACGTCCCGCTACTTCTGCCACAGGGAAGGGCCCAGCCCTGAAAGCTGTTGCTGCTCTTCACGGTGCCTTGGCGCCCTATCTACAGGCACAACAGCACTGGGGATCTGGGCTTTCCCAGAGAAGCAACATCTCATGGCGCTCGGCCGCGGCAGAGCCTCTTGCCGAAAAGGCAAACGTCTGGCTCCTTCTGCCGCAGGGAAACACCCAGCCCTAAAGCTGTTGCTGCTCTTCACGGTGCCTTGGCACCCTATCTACAGGCACAATACCCTGGGGATCTGGGCTTTCCCAGAGACGCAACATCTCATGGCGCTCTGTAGCGGCAGAGCCTCTTGCCCAAAAGGCAAACGTCCGGCTCCGTCTGCCACAGGAAAGGGCCCAGCCCTGAAAGCTGTTGCTGCTCTTCACGGTGCCTTGGCACCCTATCTACAGGCACAACAGAACTGGGGATCTGGGCTTTACCAGAGAAGCAACATCTCATGGCGCTCGGCCGCGGCAGAGCCTCTTGCCGAAAAGGCAAATGTCCGGCTCCTTCTCCCACTGGGAAGGGCCCAGCCCTGAAAGCTGTTGCTGCTCTTCACGGTGCCTTGGCGCCCTATCTACAGGCACAATACCCTGGGGATCTGGGCTTTCCCAGAGACGTAACATCTCATGGCGGTCGGTCGCGGCAGAGCCTCTTGCCGAAAAGGCAAACGTCCGGCTCCTTCTGCCACATGGAAACACCCAGCCCTGAAAGCTGTTGCTGCTCTTCACGGTGCCTTGGCACCCTATCTACAGGCACAACAGCACTGGGGATCTGGGCTTTCCCAGAGAAGCAACATCTCATGGCGCTCGGCCGCGGCAGAGCCTCTTGCCGAAAAGGCAAATGTCCGGCTCCTTCTGCCACAGGGAAGGGCCCAGCCCTGAAAGCTGTTGCTGCTCTTCACCTAACCTTGGTGCCCTATCTACAGGCACAACAGCACTGGGGATCTGGGCTTTCCCAGAGACGCAACATCTCATGGCACTCGGCCGCGGCAGAGCCTCTTGCCGAAAAGGCAAACGTCCGGCTCCTTCTCCCACAGGGAAACACCCAGCCCTGAAAGCTCTTGCTGCTCTTCATGGTGCCTTGGCACCCTATCTACAGGCACAACAGCACTGGGGATCTGGGCTTTCCCAGAGACGCAACATCTCATGGCGCTCGGCCGCGGCAGAGCCTCTTGCCGAAAAGGCAAACGTCTGGCTCCTTCTCCCACAGGGAAGGGCCCAGCCCTGAAAGATGTTGCTGGTCTTCACCTAACCGTGGTGCCCTATGTACTAGGCACAACAGCACTGGGGATTTGTGCTTTCCCAGAGACGCAACATCTCATGGCGCTCGGCCGCGGCAGAGCCTCTTGCCGAAAAGGCAAACGTTGGCTCCATCTCCCACAGGGAAGGGCCCAGCCCTGAAAGCTGTTGCTGCTCTTCACGGTGCCTTGGCGCCCTATCTACAGGCACAACAGCACTGGGGATCTGGGCTTTCCCAGAGACGCAACATCTCATGGCGCTCGGCCGCGGCAGAGCCTCTTGCCGAAAAGGCAAACGTCCGGCTCCTTCTCCCACAGGAAAGGGCCCAGCCCTGAAAGCTGTTGCTGCTCTTCACGGTGCCTTGGCGCCCTATCTACAGGCACAATACCCTGGGGATCTGGGCTTTCCCAGAGACGCAACATCTCATGGCGCTCGGTCGCGGCAGAAACTCTTGCCGAAAAGGCAAACGTCCGGCTCCTTCTGCCACAGGGAAGGGCCCAGCCCTGAAAGCTGTTGCTGCTCTTCACGGTGCCTTGGCGCCCTATCTACAGGCACAACAGCACTGGGGATCTGGGCTTTCCCAGAGACGCAACATCTCATGGCGCTCGGCCGCGGCAGAGCCTCTTGCCGAAAAGGCAAACGTCCGGCTCCTTCTCCCACAGGGAAGGGCCCAGCCCTGAAAGCTGTTGCTGCTCTTCACCTAACCTTGGTGCCCTATCTACAGGCACAACAGCACTGGGGATCTGGGCTATCCCAGAGACGCAACATCTCATGGCGCTTGGCCGCGGCAGAGCCTCTTGCCGAAAAGGCAAATGTCCGGCTCCTTCTCCCACAGGGAAGGGCCCAGCCCTGAAAGCTGTTGCTGCTCTTCACGGTGCCTTGGCACCCTATCTACAGGCAAAACAGCACTGGGGATCTGGGCTTTCCCAGAGAAGCAACATCTCATGGCGCTCGGTCGCGGCAGAGCCTCTTGCCGAAAAGGCAAACGTCCGGCTCCTTCTGCCACATGGAAACACCCAGCCCTGAAAGCTGTTGCTGCTCTTCACGGTGCCTTGGCACCCTATCTACAGGCACAACAGCAGTGGGGATCTGGGCTTTCCCAGAGAAGCAACATCTCATGGCGCTCGGCCGCGGCAGAGCCTCTTGCCGAAAAGGCAAACGTTGGCTCCTTCTGCCACAGGGAAACACCCAGCCCTGAAAGCTGTTGCTGCTCATCACGGTGCCTTGGCGCCCTATCTACAGGCACAACAGCACTGGGGATCTGGGCTTTCCCAGAGACGCAACATCTCATGGCGCTCGGCCACGGCAGAGCCTCTTGCCGAAAAGGCAAACGTCCGGCTCCTTCTCCCACAGGGAAGGGCCCAGCCCTGAAAGCTGTTGCTGATCTTCACCTAACCTTGGTGCCCTATGTACTAGGCACAACAGCACTGGGGATTTGTGCTTTCCCAGAGACGCAACATCACATGGAGCTCGGTCGCGGCAGAGCCTCTTGCCGAAAAGGCAAACGTCCGGCTCCTTCTGCCACAGGGAAGGGCCCAGCCCTGAAAGCTGTTGCTGCTCTTCACGGTGCCTTGGCGCCCTATCTACAGGCACAACAGCACTGGGGATCTGGGCTTTCCCAAAGACGCAACATCTCATGGTGCTCGGTCGCGGCAGAGCCTCTTGCCGAAAAGGCAAACGTCTGGCTCCTTCTGCCGCAGGGAAACACCCAACCCTGAAAGCTGTTGCTGCTCATCACGGTGCCTTGGCACCCTATCTACAGGCACAACAGCACTGGGGATCTGGGCTTTCCCAGAGACGCAACATCTCATGGCGCTCGGCTGCGGCAGAGCCTCTTGCCGAAAAGGCAAACGTCCGGCTCCTTCTCCCACAGGGAAGGGCCCAGCCCTGAAAGCTGTTGCTGATCTTCACCTAACCTTGGTGCCCTATGTACTAGGCACAACAGCACTGGGGATTTGTGCTTTCCCAGAGACGCAACATCACATGGCGCTCGATCGCGGCAGAGCCTCTTGCCGAAAAGGCAAACGTCCGGCTCCTTCTGCCACAGGGAAGGGCCCAGCCCTGAAAGCTGTTGCTGCTCTTCACGGTGCCTTGGCATCCTATCTACAGGCACAACAGCACTGGGGATCTGGGCTTTCCCAGAGACGCAACATCTCATGGCGCTCGGTAGCGGCAGAGACTCTTGCCGAAAAGGCAAACGTCCGCCTCCTTCTGCCACATGGAAACACCCAGCCCTGAAAGCTGTTCCTGCTCTTCACGGTGCCTTGGCGCCCTATCTACAGGCACAACAGCACTGGGGATCTGGGCTTTCCCAGAGACGCAACATCTCATGGCGCTCGGCCACGGCAGAGCCTCTTGCCGAAAAGGCAAACGTCCGGCTCCTTCTGCCACAGGGAAGGGCCCAGCCCTGAAAGCTGTTGCTGCTCTTCACGGTGCCTTGGCGCCCTATCTACAGGCACAACAGCACTGGGGATCTGGGCTTTCCCAGAGACGCAACATCTCATGGCGCTTAGCCGCGGCAGAGCCTCTTGCCGAAAAGGCAAACGTCCGGCTCCTTCTCCCACAGGGAAGGGCCCAGCCCTGAAAGCTGTTGCTGGTCTTCACCTAACCTTGGTGCCCTATGTACTAGGCACAACAGCACTGGGGAACTGGGCTATCCCAGAGACGCAACATCTCATGGCGCTCGGCCGCGGCAGAGCCTCTTGCCGAAAAGGCAAACGTCCGGCTCCTTCTGCCACAGGGAAGGGCCCAGCCCTGAAAGCTGTTGCTGCTTTTCACGGTGCCTTGGTGCCCTATCTACAGGCACAATACCCTGGGGATCTGGGCTTTCCCAGAGACGCAACATCTCATGGCGCTCGGTCGCGGCAGAGCCTCTTGCCGAAAAGGCAAACGTCCGGCTCCTTCTCCCACTGGGAAGGGCCCAGCCCTGAAAGCTCTTGCTGCTCTTCACGGTGCCTTGGCACCCTATCTACAGGCACAACAGCAGTGGGGATCTGGGCTTTCCCAGAGACGCAACATCTCATGGCGCTCGGCTGCGGCAGAGCCTCTTGCCGAAAAGGCAAACGTCCGGCTCCTTCTGCCACAGGGAAGGGCCCAGCCCTGAAAGCTGTTGCTGCTCTTCACGGTGCCTTGGCACCCTATCTACAGGCACAATACCCTGGGGATCTGGGCTTTCCCAGAGACGCAACATCTCATGGCGCTCGATCGCGGCAGAGCCTCTTGCCGAAAAGGCAAACGTCCGGCTCCTTCTCCCACTGGGAAGGGCCCAGCCCTGAAAGCTGTTGCTGATCTTCACCTAACCTTGGTGCCCTATGTACTAGGTACAACAGCACTGGGGATCTGGGCTTTCCCAGATACGCAACATCACATGGCGCTCGGTCGCGGCAGAGCCTCTTTCCGAAAAGGCAAACGTCCGGCTCCTTCTCCCACAGGGAAGGGCCCAGCCCTGAAAGCTGTTGCTGCTCTTCACGGTGCCTTGGCACCCTATCTACTGGCACAACAGCACTGGGGATCTGGACTTTCCCAGAGACGCAACATCTCATGGCGCTCGGTAGCGGCAGAGACTCTTGCCGAAAAGGCAAACGTCCGCCTCCTTCTGCCACATGGAAACACCCAGCCCTGAAAGCTGTTGCTGCTCTTCACGGTGCCTTGGCGCCCTATCTACAGGCACAACAGCACTGGGGATCTGGGCTTTCCCAGAGACGCAACATCTCATGGCGCTCGGCCACGGCAGAGCCTCTTGCCGAAAAGGCAAACGTCCAGCTCCTTCTCCCACAGGGAAGGGCCCAGCCCTGAAAGCTGTTGCTGGTCTTCACCTAACCTTGGTGCCCTATGTACTAGGCACAACAGCACTGGGGAACTGGGCTATCCCAGAGACGCAACATCACATGGCGCTCGGCCGCGGCAGAGCCTCTTGCCGAAAAGGCAAACGTCCGGCTCCTTCTGCCACAGGGAAGGGCCCAGCCCTGAAAGCTGTTGCTGCTTTTCACGGTGCCTTGGTGCCCTATCTACAGGCACAATACCCTGGGGATCTGGGCTTTCCCAGAGACGCAACATCTCATGGCGCTCGGTCGCGGCAGAGCCTCTTGCCGAAAAGGCAAACGTCCGGCTCCTTCTGCCACAGGGAAGGGCCCAGCCCTGAAAGCTCTTGCTGCTCTTCACGGTGCCTTGGCACCCTATCTACAGGCACAACAGCAGTGGGGATCTGGGCTTTCCCAGAGACGCAACATCTCATGGCGCTCGGCTGCGGCAGAGCCTCTTGCCGAAAAGGCAAACGTCCGGCTCCTTCTCCCACAGGGAAGGGCCCAGCCCTGAAAGCTGTTGCTGATCTTCACCTAACCTTGGTGCCCTATGTACTAGGCACAACAGCACTGGGGATTTGTGCTTTCCCAGAGACGCAACATCTCATGGCGCTCGGCCGCGGCAGAGCCTCTTGCCGAAAAGGCAAACGTTGGCTCCATCTCCCACAGGAAGGGCCCAGCCCTGAAAGCTGTTGCTGCTCTTCACGGTGCCTTGGCGCCCTATCTACAGGCACAACAGCACTGGGGATCTGGGCTTTCCCAGAGACGCAACATCTCATGGCGCTCGGCCGCGGCAGAGCCTCTTGCCGAAAAGGCAAACGTCCGGCTCCTTCTGCCACAGGGAAGGGCCCAGCCCTGAAAGCTGTTGCTGCTCTTCACGGTGCCTTGGCGCCTATCTACAGGCACAACAGCACTGGGGTTCTGGGCTTTCCCAGAGACGCAACATCTCATGGCGCTCGGTCGCGGCAGAGCCTCTTGCCGAAAAGGCAAACGTCCGGCTCCTTCTCCCACAAGGAAGGGCCCAGCCCTGAAAGCTGTTGCTGCTCTTCACGGTGCCTTGGCGCCCTATCTACAGGCACAACAGCACTGGGGATCTGGCTTTCCCAGAGACGCAACATCTCATGGCGCTCGGCCGCGGCAGAGCCTCTTGCTGAAAAGGCAAACGTCCGGCTCCTTCTCCCACTGGGAAGGGCCCAGCCCTGAAAGCTGTTGCTGCTCTTCATGGTGCCTTGGCACCCTATCTACAGGCACAACAGCACTGGGGATCTGGGCTTTCCAGAGACGCAACATCTCATGGCGCTCGGCTGTGGCAGAGCCTCTTGCCGAAAAGGCAAACGTCCGGCTCCTTCTCCCACAGGGAAGGGCCCAGCCCTGAAAGCTGTTGCTGGTCTTCACCTAACCTTGGTGCCCTATGTACTAGGCACAACAGCACTGGGGATTTGTGCTTTCCCAGAGACGCAACATCTCATGGCGCTCGGCCGCGGCAGAGCCTCTTGCCGAAAAGGCAACGTTGGCTCCATCTCCCACAGGGAAGGGCCCAGCCCTGAAAGCTGTTGCTGCTCTTCACGGTGCCTTGGCGCCCTATCTACAGGCACAACAGCACTGGGGATCTGGGCTTTCCCAGAGACGCAACATCTCATGGCGCTCATTCGCGGCAGAGCCTCTTGCCGAAAAGGCAAACGCCCGGCTCCTTCTGCCACAGGGAAGGGCCCAGCCCTGAAAGCTGTTGCTGCTCTTCACGGTGCCTTGGCGCCCTATCTACAGGCACAACAGCACTGGGGATCTGGGCTTTCCCAGAGACGCAACATCTCATGGCGCTCGGTAGCGGCAGAGACTCTTGCCGAAAAGGCAAACGTCCGCCTCCTTCTGCCACATGGAAACACCCAGCCCTGAAAGCTGTTGCTGCTCTTCACGGTGCCTTGGCGCCCTATCTACAGGCACAACAGCACTGGGATCTGGGCTTTCCCAGAGACGCAACGTCTCATGGCGCTCGGTCGCGGCAGAGCCTCTTGCCGAAAAGGCAAACGTCCGGCTCCTTCTGCCACAGGGAAGGGCCCAGCCCTGAAAGCTGTTGCTGCTCTTCACGGTGCCTTGGCGCCCTATCTACAGGCACAACAGCACTGGGGATCTGGGCTTTCCCAGAGACGCAACATCTCATGGCGCTCGTTCGCGGCAGAGCCTCTTGCCGAAAAGGCAAACGTCCGGCTCCTTCTGCCACAGGGAAGGGCCCAGCCCTGAAAGCTGTTGCTGCTCTTCACGGTGCCTTGGCGCCTATCTACAGGCACAACAGCACTGGGGATCTGGGCTTTCCCAGAGACGCAACATCTCATGGCGCTCTGCCGTGGCAGAGCCTCTTGAGGAAAAGGCAAATGTTGGCTCCATCTCCCACAGGGAAGGGCCCAGCCCTGAAAGCTGTTGCTGCTCTTCACGGTGCCTTGGGCGCCCTATCTACAGGCACAACAGCACTGGGGATCTGGGCTTTCCCAGAGACGCAACATCTCATGGCGCTCGTTCGCGGCAGAGCCTCTTGCCAAAAAGGCAAACGTCGGCTCCTTCTCCCACTGGGGAAGGGCCCAGCCCTGAAAGCTGTTGCTGCTCTTCACGGTGCCTTGGCGCCCTATGTACTAGGCACAACAGCACTGGGGATTTGTGCTTTCCCAGAGACGCAACATCTCATGGCGCTCGGCCGCGGGCAGAGCCTCTTGCCGAAAAGGCAAACGTTGGCTCCTTCTCCCACAGGGAAGGGCCCAGCCCTGAAAGCTGTTGCTGCTCTTCACGGTGCCTTGGCGCCCTATCTACAGGCACAACAGCACTGGGGATCTGGGCCTTTCCTAGAGACGCAACATCTCATGGCGCTCGGCTGTGGCAACAGCCTCTTGCCGAAAAGGCAAATGTCCGGCTCCGTCTGCCACAGGGAAGGGCCCAGCCCTGAAAGCTCTTGCTTGCTCTTCACGGTGCCCTTGGCGCCCTATCTACAGGCACAACAGCACTGGGGATCTGGGCTTTCCCAGAGACGCAACATCTCACGGCGCTCGGCCGCGGCAGAGCCTCTTGCCGAAAAGGCAAACGTCCGGCTCCTTCTCCCACAGGGAAGGGCCCAGCCCTGAAAGCTGTTACTGCTCTTCACGGTGCCTTGGCGCCCTATCTACAGGCACAATACCCTGGGGATCTGGGCTTTCCCAGAGAAGCAACATCTCATGGCGCTCGCCGCGGCAGAGCCTCTTGCCGAAAAGGCAAACGTCCGGCTCCTTCTGCCACATGGAAACACCCAGCCCTGAAAGCTGTTGCTGCTCTTCACGGTGCCTTGGGCGCCCTATCTACAGGCACAACAGCACTGGGGATCTGGGCTTTCCCAGAGACGCAACATCTCATGGCGCTCGGCCGCGGCAGAGCCTCTTGCCGAAAAGGCAAACGTCCGGCTCCTTCTCCCACAGGGAAGGGCCCAGCCCTGAAAGCTGTTGCTGATCTTCACCTAACCTTGGTGCCCTATGTACTAGGCACAACAGCACTGGGGATTTGTGCTTTCCCTGAGACGCAACATCTCATGGCGCTCGGCCGCGGCAGAGCCTCTTGCCGAAAAGGCAACGTCCGGCTCCTTCTGCCACAAGGAAGGGCCCAGCCCTGAAAGCTGTTGCTGCTCTTCACGGTGCCTTGGCGCCCTATCTACAGGCACAATAGCCCCTGGGGTCTGGGGCTTTCCCAGAGACGCAACATCTCATGGCGCTCGGCCACGCCAGAGCCTCTTGCCGAAAAGGCAAACGTTGGCTCCTTCTCCCACAGGGAAGGGCCCAGCCCTGAAAGCGTGTTACTGCTCTTCACGGTGCCTTGGCGCCCTATCTACAGGCACAACAGCACTGGGGATCTGGGCTTTCCTAGAGACGCAACATCTCATGGCGCTCGACTGTGGCAGAGCCTCTTGCCGAAAAGGCAAACGTCCGGCTCCTTCTCCCACAGGGAAGGGCCCAGCCCTGAAAGCTGTTGCTGATCTTCACCTAACCTTGGTGCCCTATGTACTAGGCACAACAGCACTGGGGATTTGTGCTTTCCCAGAGACGCAACATCACATGGCGCTCGGCCGCGGCAGAGCCTCTTGCCGGAAAAAGGCAAACGTCCGGCTGCTTCTCCCACAGGGAAGGGCCCAGCCCTGAAAGCTGTTGCTGCTCTTCACGGTGCCTTGGCGCCCTATCTACAGGCACAATACCCTGGTGATCTGGGCTTTCCCAGAGACGCAACATCTCATGGCGCTCGGCCGCGGCAGAGCCTCTTGCCGTAAAGGCAAACGTCTGGCTCCTTCTGCCGCAGGGAAACACCCAGCCCTGAAAGCTGTTGCTGCTCTTCACGTGCCTTGGCGCCCTATCTACAGGCACAATACCCTGGGGGATCTGGGCTTTCCCAG